>NC_068422.1:28711395-28983895 GCF_023373465.1 Oncorhynchus keta
AGTCAATAGGCTACATGGCTTCCTCAGACCACTCAGACCACTGCGCCACCGAAGTTCAAACAGCATAATCCCTTATACTAGACCCACTGTCATTTCCACTATGTGAAATTAAGAGAAAAAAAAAGAAATTTAGCAAATTGATTGCACACAAATTAGACATTTAAATGTATAGGATTCAGATTATATTCAATATATATATAGCACCCAACATGCGACTTGGACCAAACTTCTTCTTAACAATGAGTAAGATATGAAGAACACATTTTTGGCAGTTAAAAGTCGCCCACGGACCCTTCAAGACATGCTAACCTCCCCTGTTATTGTAATGGTGAGAGGTTTGCATGTCTTGGGGGTATGATATTTGTGCGTCTGTAACTTTCTCACTCATCATTATTCATTTCATTCAGGATTATCTGCAATCATGGTAGAATCCACATGAATGTACAAGTGTATAGAAACATTTTCTACTCTTATTTATAATAAAAGTGACTTCAAAATGACACAATACATTATTTACCATTTATTTCTATTGTGCACAAAATAATCTGAAATGCAAACAAAACTAACTACAAATCCATCCAACAAGTTTGTAGAGTCACACACTTGATGTAGTCTTTCGGCGTGTCAACAATACACCCCTAACTTTTTGGGAAAAAATATGTATTACTTGTTAAACAAAATCTCTTTCTCTGAACAATTGTATAAGTTTAAAATAACATAAATTCCCAATTTGTTTGTGTTCATCATGCGTTCAGGCTACACTGTCAGCATTATATAATGGAGTCAATCATTGACATGTAAACCTGCCAGGACCTGGCCGAGACTGGATCTAATAGGACTATTTTCTGACTCATGACTGTCATTTCTATACTTAATTACAAAAATAAATAAACAAGACACATGCTTCAACCACGGTAATATTATTTTCATCCAATGTGAAAAATAAAAAGGTAAACAATGAAGCGATATTAACACACCCTTCTGGTTCCTACAGTCAGCCTGAGAACACTGCCCAGCACTCGGCCCAGTCTCAACTAATACACTCTCTGATCTGGCTAGTGTCACTGTCATTATACACTGTGATGTCTGTGATTTAGTCGATGTAAACATAACCGTTTCATCATGTCAATCTGCAAATGGATAGCAAGAGAGGGGAGAAAGAGAGAACACGTTCCAACTGACTGTAAGGGAAAAGAAAAGGGAAACGAGGAACACAAGATGATCAATGTAAAAAAAGGCAAAGACATGAAGATGGACAAAGAGTGTAGAACCTGAGACAGTACTCCTATTGAAATCCCTCTCACATACTGTACATACAGTGTGTGTGTGTTAATGCATGCATACCTGCGTGTGTTTGTATGACACGATAGGGCCTGTAGTCCTCTGGGCTGCATTATTAACTGCTTGGTTAAAAGAAGCCGCATGGCGCAGAGGGAAGCCTTATTAATTGTTGTTTTCATGTCACCACTGCTGTGTGCACCAGCAGATCTAATCAACTAAATTCACAGCTAGGGGAGAGCAGGGCCCGGCACAGCACAGCTACCAAACCCCATCCTGCTCTCTCTCTCTCTCGCTCTCTCTGTATGTGTGTGTGTGTGTGTGTGTGTGTGTGTGTGTGTGTGTGTGTGTGTGTGTGTGTGTGTGTGTGTGTGTGTGTGTGTGTGTGTGTGTGTGTGTGTGTGTGTGTGTGTGTGTGTGTGTGTGTGTGTGTGTGTAGGGGGGATACAGTAGGGGGATTGGACTTTAATTGTCTCCAGCTTTCCCTGGCGCTCTCTGCAGATTTCCCTAACACCGACCTTTGGTTTCATTACCTTTATAAGAGCCTAGTTTTAATACGGAGTTTGCAGAACTAACAGAGTGAAAGCGCTGCAGTAAAAGTGCTTTAGTTAAAAACATGAGGAGCTCTCTTTTGTTTTCAAAAAATATAATGAGCATAATTGAACTGTGTCCCAAAGCTCCTGTGGCTGGGTAAAATGGAAAACACACACATGTGCAAAACATCAACGCACGCACACACGCACACACACAAGAGGAAAGGAAAGAGGAGAAAAAAGGAAAGGAAATGAGATTAATGGGAATTGGAGAGAAAGGAGGCCAAGCAAGGAGACATGAGAGGAGACAGGTGGCTAAACAAGGAGACATGAGAGGAAACAAGAGGCCAGACAAGGAGACAGGAGAGGAGACATACCCGTGACCCAGAGGTACAGACAGAGCCAGATCGTTAGTCTAATACTAATGCAGACACATTGATTGATAAACCACCACTGACAGCCCGGCAGAGGGAAGAATACCCTCTGTGATTATTGGCTTAAAATGTCAGTCACGCCTACCAATGGCGTGGGTCTGTCTCATGTCAGATGTCTTTAAGTAACGAATGAGAGGAGGATGGTAGCCTCAGATCTATCTTCTACATCTGTGAGGCAGCATTATGTCAGAACAAATCCCAGTTGACCTTTTAATAGTGTTTAGGACTAGAGGTCAACTGAGACAGCAGCTATACCCTAACAGCTGAAGGGCCCCCATCTTGAACTAGCAACTACCATATACCGTATAGCCATTCCACAAGCCTGATAGCATCCAAATATATCCTAACAAAGACCAGTCACAACAACAGACACAGAACAATCCCTGCAGTTATGGAGGAATCTCTGTATTCACTTTAGCAGCTGAAACAAACTGCCGAGAACCAAATAGATCTTTTCAGACCTCTGGTCTGTTTGAGTAGGGGGAAAAAATAGGAGAACCTTGAAAAGGCAAGAGGCAAAAGCCTAAGGCCTTGTTTTAACAATAAATGACTTGTGTGACTTCAAATATATTCTTGGTGGTGGAGATTCAGGAGAAGTAATGTTTTCATTCCAGTAATAAGGCTTTGGACTGGAGAAGTAATGTTTTTATTCCAGTAATAAGGCTTTGGACTGGAGAAGTAACGTTTTTATTCCAGTAATAAGGCTTTGGACTGGAGAAGTAACGTTTTTATTCCAGTAATAAGGCTTTGGACTGGAGAAGTAACGTTTTTATTCCAGTAATAAGGCTTTGGACTGGAGAAGTAACGTTTTTATTCCAGTAATAAGGCTTTGGACTGGAGAAGTAACGTTTTTATTCCAGTAATAAGGCTTTGGACTGGAGAAGTAACGTTTTTATTCCAGTAATAAGGCTTTGGACTGGAGAAGTAACGTTTTTATTCCAGTAATAAGGCTTTGGACTGGAGAAGTAACGTTTTTATTCCAGTAATAAGGCTTTGGACTGGACGTTTTATTACAGTAATAAGGCTTTGGACTGGAGAAGTAACGTTTTTATTCCAGTAATAAGGCTTTGGACTGGAGGCGTTTTTATTCCAGTAATAAGGCTTTGGACTGGAGAAGTAACGTTTTTATTCCAGTAATAAGGCTTTGGACTGGAGAAGTAAGTTTTTATTCCAGTAATAAGGCTTTGGACTGGAGAAGTAATGTTTTTATTCCAGTAATAAGGCTTTGGACTGGAGAAGTAACGTTTTTATTCCAGTAATAAGGCTTTGGACTGGAGAAGTAATGTTTTTATTCCAGTAATAAGGCTTTGGACTGGAGAAGTAATGTTTTTATTCCAGTAATAAGGCTTTGGACTGGAAGTAATGTTTTTATTCCAGTAATAAGGCTTTGGAGTTTTTATTCCAGTAATAAGGCTTTGGACTGGAGAAGTAACGTTTTTATTCCAGTAATAAGGCTTTGGACTGGAGAAGTAACGTTTTTATTCCAGTAATAAGGCTTTGGACTGGAGAAGTAACGTTTTTATTCCAGTAATAAGGCTTTGGACTGGAGAAGTAACGTTTTATTACAGTAATAAGGCTTTGGACTGGAGAAGTAACGTTTTTATTCCAGTAATAAGGCTTTGGACTGGAAGGTTTTTATTCCAGTAATAAGGCTTTGGACTGGAGAAGTAACGTTTTTATTACAGTAATAAGGCTTTGGACTGGAGAAGTAACGTTTTTATTCCAGTAATAAGGCTTTGGACTGGAGAAGTAATGTTTTTATTCCAGTAATAAGGCTTTGGACTGGAGAAGTAACATTTTTATTCCAGTAATAAGGCTTTGGACTGGAGAAGTAATGTTTTTATTCCAGTAATAAGGCCTTGGACTGGAGAAGTAATGTTTTTATTCCAGTAATAAGGCTTTGGACTGGAGAAGTAATGTTTTTATTCCAGTAATAAGGCCTTTGAGTGAAGAAGTAATGTTTTTATTCCAGTAATAAGGCCACAGACTGGAGAGCGACAGGCAAATTGACACACAGGGCAACAGATACATGTTTGATGAATTGGCCAATACTGGGGCATTGATGGCCTTCATACGTGCATAATGGACTAGCAGCAGCACACTTCAGATGGCCTGCCATGATAAGGCAGAGTAATGAATGGGAGAAGGGAGTGGGGCTGGGAAAAAGTAGGATCCGGACGGGCTTTAATAAACTTAATAAGAAAAGTGAATGGAGAGAAATGGACAGACATGTCTGGGAGAGGAAATAGGAAGGAAGGGAAACGTCCATCTGTCCATCAGGCTGACAAGTCGATTAGGCTTCATTGGGCGATCACGTCACTCTGGAAGCAATTGGATGTCCTGTGATTAAAGCAGGTAGTTTACAGTACAGCAACCAGTACAGTAAGATAGGGCTTTGCTATTGGACAACAGATCTACACATCACACCACAACAACAGCTCAAATCAATTCCAATTGTATTTGTCACATGCGCCGAATACAACTGGTGTAGTCCTTACAGTGAAATGCTTACTTACAAGATCTTTCCCAAAGACACAGAGTTAAATAAGAACAAATAAAAAAAACACCTAAGAAATAAACACAAAGGAATGAAGCAATATATGCACGCACGGTGGGGTCTGAAATTATTGACACCCTTGATAAAGATGGGGTTGTTACACCTCAAAAAGGACAAGCAAGTGGATTTCTGAGAAATTAAGTAAATTGATTGCACCCAAATTGGACATTTGAAT
Source organism: Oncorhynchus keta (assembly GCF_023373465.1). Lineage (NCBI taxonomy): Eukaryota > Metazoa > Chordata > Actinopteri > Salmoniformes > Salmonidae > Oncorhynchus > Oncorhynchus keta. The sequence continues at coordinate 28,716,373 of NC_068422.1, forward strand.
TTATACAATTCAGATTTATATTCAAGAAATATAAACCCAAACGTCCGACTTGGACCAAACTTCTCCCGAACAATGAGTGAGACATGAGGAACACATTTATTTGGCGGTTAAAAGTCACCCACAGACCCCTCAAGACATGCTAACCTCCCCTGTTATTGTAATGGTGAGAGGCCATCTTGGGGGTATGATCTTTACCCTTTGTAACTTTCTCACTCATCATTATTCACCATTCATTCAGGATTATCTGTAATCATGGTAGCATCCACATGAATGTACAAGTGATTAGAAACATATTATATTTCTTATTTATAATACAAGTGACTCCAAAATGACCCAATACATTATTTACCATTCATTTCTATTCCCCTAAGCTACTCGGGGCGGCAGGTAGCCTAGTGGTTAGAGCTTTGAGCCGGTAACCGAAAGGTTGCAAGATCAAATCCCCAAGCTGACAAGGTAGAAATCTGTTGTTCTGCCCCTGAACAAGGCAGTTAACCCACTGTTCCTAGACTGTCATTATAAATAAGAATTGTTCTCAATTCTGAAACCAAAACAAACTGCAAATGCATCCAACAAGTTTGTAGAGTTACATGCTTGATGTAGTCATTGCGGGCTATGAATATGGGACCAAATACTTAACTTTGGACTACTATTTCTAAGACTATTTAAGAGTGTCAAAATGTTTTACCCCCTACATTTGAGAAAAAAATATTAATTGTTAAACAAATTTTATGTTGTTCTCTGAACAATTGTATTAGTATTAGCCAAAATGTCCCAAATTTTGGCCTCCCGGGTGGCGCAGTGCTAGCTAGCCACCAGAGACTCATGGTTCGAGCCCAGGCTCTGTCGCAGCCGGCTGTTACCGGGAGGTCCATCCAGGTGCGGCTGGCTTCCGGGTTGGATGCACGCTGTGTTAAGAAGCAGTGCGGGTTGTGTTTGGTTGGGTTGGCTTTTGACCTTCGTCTCTCCCGAGCCCGTACGGGAGTTGTAGCGATGAGACAAGATAGTAACTAATAACAATTGGATACCACGAAATTGGGGATAAAAAATAATAATACAATTTTTCCAATTTTTGATGAGCATACAATATAACTCAGTGTTTGTATTATTTACACAATACACCATAATGACAAAGCAAAAAAAATGTTTTTCTTCAAATGTATTACAAATAAAAAACAGAAATATCACATTTACATAAGTATTCAGACCATTTACTCAGTACTTTGTTGAAGCACCTTTGGCAGCGATTACATCTTTTCTTGGGAGTGACGCTACAAGTTTGGCACACCACCTATTTGGGGAGTTTCTCCCATTCATCTCAGCAGATCCTCTCAAGCTCTGTCAGGTTGGATGGGGAGCATTGCTGCACAGCTATTTTCAGGTCTCTCCAGATATGTTCGATCTGGTTCAATTCCGGGCTCTGGCTGGGCCACTCAAGGACATTGAGACTTGTCCCGAAGCCACTCCTGCATTGTCTTGGCTGTGTGCTTAGGGTCGTTGTCCTGTTGGAAGGTGCACCTTCACCCCCAGTCTGAGGTCCTGAGTGCTCTGGAGCAGGTTTTCATCAAGGATCTCTCTGTACTTTGCTCCGTTCATCTTTGCCTCGATCCTGACTAGTCTCCTAGTCTCTGCCACTGAAAAACATCTCCACAGCATGATGCTGCCACCACCACGCTTCACCATAAGCAAAGTGCCAGGTTTCCTCCAGACAGGACAGTTGGTAATCAGGCCAAAGAGTTCAACCTTGGTTTAATAAGAGAGTCTTTAGGTGCCTTTTGGCAAACTCAAAGTGGGCTGTCATGTGCCTTTTACTGAGGAGTGGCTTCCTTCTGACCACTTTACCATAAATACCTGATTGGTAGTATGCTGCAGAGAGGGTTGTCCTTCTGGAAGTTTTCCAGAATTCTTACATTTAAGAATGATGAAGGCCACTGTGTACTTGGGGATTTTCAATGGTACCCTTCCCCAGAGTACCAATCCTGTCTCTGAGTTCTACAGACAATTCCTTAAACCTCATGGCTTGGTTTCTGCTTTGACGTGCACTGTCAACTGTGGGACCTTATATAGACAGGTGTTTGCCTTTCCAAATCATGTCCAATCAATTGAATTTACCACAGGTAGACTCCAATCAAGTTGTAGAAACATCTCAAGGATGATCAATGAAAACAGGATGCACCTGAGATCAATTTCGAATCTCATAGCAAAGGATTTGAATACTTTGTGTTTTAATAAATTTACTAAAATAAAAATAAAAACAGTTTTCGCTATGTCATTGTGGGGTATTGTGTGTAGATTGATGAGGATTTTAAAGCAAATCCATTTTAGATTAAGGCTGTGATGTAACAAAATTTGCAAAAAGCTAAGGATTCTGAATACTTTCCAAAGGCACCTTATGTATTTGTGCTTATGTGCCTGTGTGTGTATGTGTGTGAGCGCACCTGGGTGCTTGCATGCATGCGTATCTATGTGTGCATGTGTCTTTCTGATGAAAAAGCTTTTGTGTGGTCTATCATATAGAGGGAGTCTATCATAATTCATGAGTGGACATGGCTGGGTCGTCCCTCAAAGCCCATCGATCATCTGCCACGCAGTGACAGGCCTCTAGTGATTATTTGCTTTTAGGGGAACGTAATGACGAATACTGTAATGATGGGGGCAAACTGACAGAGCCATGGAGGAAGCTTTGGTTTTGGTGTGCACTTGCGTTTGTGTGTGTCTGTGTCTGTGTCTGTGTCTGTGTGTGTGTGTGTGTGTGTGTGTGTGTGTGTGTGTGTGTGTGTGTGTGTGTGTGTGTGTGTGTGTGTGTGTGTGTGTGTGTGTGTGTGTGTGTGTGTGTGTGTGTGTGTGTGTGTGTGTGTGTGTGTGTGTGTGTGTGTGTGTGCAGCAGTACATTGCTACAAATTGACAAAGAGAATAGATTTTCAGCTCAGTCTCACAGAGGGATGAGGGCATGTGTCATATGAAGAGACAACTAATCATTCTATACTAACATTCACAAAAAAACATTGCTGCACAGAGACCATACAGCATGAAGAGGAATGTGGCTTCTCCACATGTAGGCCTAATATAATAGATTCATTCACAGGGTCAAATTACAAGGTTTTCTCTGATTAGTAGTTGTGAATCTAATCTTAGAAAATCCTAATTAATATTGTTTTTTGTCAACTTGGAGTCAGTGTAGTAACTTATACTGTGTCTACCATCATAATACAGTGAACTAGTTCAAAGGGCTGACACGCCCTAACAGACAGACAGCCCCCCAAACAGGTCAGTCAGTGATGGACCTTTAAGTTCTGCCAGGGCCAAGCCAGGGTCAAACCTGGATTATTAGGTCAACCTTATCTCAGTCTCGTCCTTATCCCTCGGCCAAGCTGATCCAGGATCAGTTATAAGGGAGGGAAGAGATATGTGAAGGGAGACCCAATTCCAGGCCAATCTGACCCTAGAGCAGTGACTTTGAAGTGGGCACCATGAAGGAAAAGGATCATTCCCTGTCTTATTCACTGGACTGTCAGCTCTACTATCAGCTATAATGACAGGGGAAAGAATATGAACCATATCTACACATACACTCTCCCCAGAGAGCAGAGAGCCATGGCAGAGCGTCTATAACTCAATACCACAGACCGATATGACTTTCGCACTAACCAAATCATTTTCAAACCACATTCTCACATCTGAAAAATTAGATATTGTGTGTATAAAGGCTGGCTTAGTCCTTCTGTCTGTAGACAGTTGTCGCAGGAACATTATGAACATTGTACTGTGGTCCGAAATCAAACTTGGTCATTGTCGTTAGCAAAAGTTTAAAACACAAAAACGACATCATCAGCATTCTATTTTCACGTGACAGTGAATGACATTCTATCCTTCGCATAAACGAGCAAACATGGAGGAGGAAGTTGCTTTGCTCCTAATATTTTTAAGTGCTGCCCTGCTCCTGAATAGGAGAAGTTAGAGGATAAGTTACTTAAGGGCTCAGGCACACCAATAGCGTTTGCTGGCTGAGAGTACTTAGCACCTTTGAACATAGTGCCGGCCATAATTTGAGAACTTAGTGGGTGAAAATACTGCCAGTCAGACATCTACAGCGGGTGGTCTTTAAAACACAGCGCAATGAACGATCAGCAGACGAACGCCAGAAACATATTTTGTGCGAGCCTTAAGGGAAGTAAACAGTAAGAGACAACAACATGGAGGGTGGCAGGTAGCCTAGTGGTTAGAGGCAGGTAGCCTAGTGGTCAGAGGCAGGTATCCTTGTGGTTAGAGGCAGGTAGCCTAGTGGTTAGAGGCAGGTAGCCTAGTGGTCAGAGGCAGGTATCCTAGTGGTTAGAGGCAGGTAGCCGAGTGGTTAGAGGCAGGTAGCCTAGTGGTCAGAGGCAGGTATCCCAGTGGTTAGAGGCAGGTATCCGAGTGGTTAGAGGCAGGTAGTCTAGTGGTCAGAGGCAGGTATCCTAGTGGTTAGAGGCAAGTAGCCTAGTGGTCAGAGGCAGGTATCCCAGTGGTTAGAGGCAGGTATCCGAGTGGTTAGAGGCAGGTATCCGAGTGGTTAGAGGCAGGTAGTCTAGTGGTCAGAGTCAGGTATCCTAGTGGTCAGAGGCAGGTATCCTAGTGGTCAGAGGCAGGTATCCTAGTGGTTAGAGGCAAGTAGCCTAGTGGTCAGAGGCAGGTATTCCAGTGGTTAGAGGCAGGTATCCGAGTGGTTAGAGGCAGGTATCCGAGTGGTTAGAGGCAGGTAATCTAGTGGTCAGAGGCAGGTATCCTAGTGGTCAGAGGCAGGTATCCTAGTGGTTAGAGGCAGGTAGCCTAGTGGTTAGAGACAGGTAGTCTAGTGTTTAGAGGCAGGTAGCCTAGTGGTCAGAGGCAGGTAGACTAGTGGTTTGAGGCAGGTAGTCTAGTGGTCAGAGGCAGGTATCCTAGTGGTCAGAGGCAGGTATCCTAGTGGTTAGAGGCAGGTAGACTAGTGGTTAGAGGCAGGTAGCCTAGTGGTCAGAGGCAGGTAGCCTAGTGGTCAGAGGCAGGTAACCTAGTGGTCAGAGGTAGGTAGCCTAGTGGTTAGAGGCAGGGAGTCTAGTGGTTAGAGGCAGGTAGCCTAGTGGTTAGAGACAGGTAGCCTAGTGGTCAGAGGCAGGTAGTCTAGTGGTTAGAGGCAGGAAGCCTAGTGGTTAGAGGAAGGGAACCTAGTGGTTTGAGGCAGGTAGCCTAGTGGTTAGAGGCAGGTAGTCTAGTGGTTAGAGGCAGGTAGCCTAGTGGTTAGAGGCAGGTAGCCTAGTGGTTTGAGGCAGGTAGCCTAGTGGTTAGAGGCAGGTAGCCTAGTGGTTAGAGGCAGGTAGCCTAGTGGTTAGAGGCAGGTAGCCTAGTGGTTAGAGGCAGGGAGTCTAGTGGTTAGAGGCAGGTAGCCTAGTGGTTAGAGGCAGGTAGCCTAGTGGTTAGAGGCAGGGAGTCTAGTGGTTAGAGGCAGGTAGCCTAGTGGTTAGAGGCAGGTAGTCCAGTGTTTAGAGGCAGGTAGCCTAGTGGTTAGAGGCAGGTAACCTAGTTCTTGGAGGCAGGTAGCCTAGTGGTTAGAGGCAGGTAGCCTAGTGGTTAGAGGCAGGTAGTCTAGTGTTTAGAGGCAGATAGCCTAGTGGTTAGAGCGTTGGACTAGTAACCGGAAAGGTTACAAGATTGAATCCCCGAGCTGACAAGGTAAAAATCTGTTGTTCTGCCCCTGAACAAGGCGGTTAACCCACTGTTCCTGTCACAAATCCCGTTTCCTGAGTCTGTTTTTTGCCTGTGTTCTGTCCTGGAGTCTTTTTTCCGGCGTCCTGGAACGCACCCTGTCTGGTTGCCGGGCAATGTAGCCAGTTGGGAGTTCTTATTACCCGCACCTGTATCCCATCAGCTATCTGCACACCTGGTCCTGATCATCATCTCTCCTCTTCATAAGCCCGGACCTGACATCCATTCCTTGCCGGATCGTTAGCCATGAACAGTATGTTGTGCCATAGTATCAGCCTCAAGTTGGATAGAATTTGTTTTGTTGTTTTTTACGTATTGCTTGCCTTAAACTTACCTCCGTTTGTTCTGTCTTCAGTTACTCACCCGGATCATTTACCCCATTCCCGCCTGGTCGTCGGAGGATTCCGCTACCCCATTGGATCCCCCTATTTACTCCCATCAACTCACCACCGCTGCCTGCTACGCCAACTGGATATATCTACCCATTCACATTCACTTGTAAATAAATACTCACCTTCTTCCTACTCTCCTTGTCCTGGTCTGCTTCTGGGTTCGATTTTGAAAGAACCTGACAGTTCCTAGGCCGTCATGGAAAATAAGTTGTTCTCAATTGACTTGCCTAGTTAAATAAAACTAATAAAAAAATAATTAAAAATGGAGAATACCATACTCTCGTTTGGGAGATGAGAGCAGACGATCACATACTGTGTTCTCGTTACCTATGAATGCCAGCGGCAACATACGACAGGCACCTATCACTTGCTGCACCCTATGTACATCGTCAACAAACTCATCACCTGCCAATTTCAGCAGTTAAGTAATAGGCTAGGCCTACTCAATGATAAAAAGAGCCTCAGTAGTCGATTGTGCTACGGTGCTGAAAGGATAGCGACAGTTGGCCATCACCAGCATAGCAATGCAAGTATAGGCCAGGCTGACGAGTTGAATGGAATTCAAATTAGATAACCTCAACCCAATTGAGATGGTTTGGGATGAGTTGGACCGCAGAGTGAAGGAAAAGCAGCCAACAAGTCCTCAGTATATGTCGGGAACTTCTTCAAGACTTTTGGAAAAGCATTTCAGGTGAAGATGTTTGAGAGAATGCCAAGAGTGTGCAAATCTGTCATCAAGGCAAAGGGTGGCTACTTTGAAGAATCTAAAATCTAAAATATATTTTAATTTGTTTAACACTTTTTGGGTTAATACATGATTCCGTGTGTGTTATTTCAAAGTTTCGCGATAACCGGTACCACGAAAGTGGCTCACCTTTTAGCCAGGTATATTTCTATGGCAACGAATGCTTCAGAACAAAACTGCCTCCAGGAAAATAAAGAAAAACCCGTGAATGAGTAGGTGTGTGGACTGGTACTGTATATATGGAGTTAACCCTGAGTTAACCTGCCCTGGAGGCAGGTTAGTTCTGAAGCATTCGTTGCCATAGAAATACACCTGGCTAAAAGGTGAGCCACTTTCGTGGTACCGGTTATCCCGAGTTGAACTCAGAGTTGACCAAAGTAACTCGACAACTCCTCAAACCATGTACGTAGTGTACCCCTCTGGCGTCGGGAGGGAGAGTCGTCCGGTCTGTCGGAAATCCCTCACAGCGGTGCAAACACATTCACCACAGAACCTTTTTATTTGACCTTTATTTTAACAGGGAGTCCCATTGAGACCAAAGGAGCCCTGCATTTGACAATTTATAAGAGAATACAAATATACAGACACAAGAAAAACAATCACTTTCCACAACAGAGGTCCTCAATCAACATTTTGAACTGCTCGGGAGGCATCAATGTATCTAGTTTAAAGGAACTCTGAAGATTGTTTCATAGATGGGGTACATAGGAATTAAAAGCTGTTTTTCCTAAGTCTGTAGCAACACAGAGAATTGCCAGAGTTAGCTATCCCTGTGAGTGAGTATGGTAACTCATATTTATATGGGTAAGTAATGTGGGAGTTTTTTGCAATAGGGCTTTATAAATTAATAAAATGCAGTGTTTTGACCTACCCAACATCAAAGAGGGCCAACCTACTTTCTGATGAGCATTGATGAGTGCAAATAGTCACCATAGTCTAGGAACGGAAGAAAAGTTGACTGAATGATCCACATTCTACTATTTAGTGATAGGCATGGCCTATTTCCATAGAAGAAGCCCGTTTTTATCCTCAGCTAACTCATCAATATGCTTTTTGAAAGACATCTTATCGTCTATCCAGGTGCACAGATACAGTGGGGAGAACAAGTATTTGATACACTGCCGATTTTGCAGGTTTTCCCACTTACAAAGCATGTAGAGGTCTGTAATGTTTTATCATAGGTACACTTCAACTGTGAGAGACGGAATCTAAAACAATATTGTTGTTAATATTTGGTACAGAAACCTTTGTTTGCAATTACAGAGATCATACGTTTCCTTTAGTTCTTGACCAGGTTTACACACACTGCAGCAGGGATTTTGGCCCACTCCTCCATACAGACCTTCTCCAGATCCTTCAGGTTTCAGGGCTGTCGCTGGGCAATATGGACTTTCAGCTCCCTCCAAAGATTTTCTGTTGGGTTCAGGTCTGGAGACTGGCTAGGCCACTCCAGGACCTTGAGATGCTTCTTACGGAGCCACTCCTTAGTTGCCCTGGCTGTGTGTTTCGGGTCGTTGTCATGCTGGAAGACCCAGCCACGACCCATCTTCAATGCTCTTACTGAGGGAAGGAGGTTATTGGCCAAGATCTTGCGATACATGGCCCCATCCATCCTCCCCTCAATACAATGCAGTCGTCCTGTCCAGAAAAACATCCCCAAAGAATGATGTTTCCACCTCCATGCTTCACGGTTGGGATGGTGTTCTTGGGGTTGTACTCATCCTTCTTCTTCCTCCAAGCACAGCGAGTGGAGTTTAGACCAAAAAGCTCTATTTTTGTCTCATCAGACCACATGACCTTCTCCCATTCCTCCTCTGGATCATCCAGATGGTAATTGGCAAACTTGAGACGGACCTGGACATGCGCTGGCTACAGCAGGGGGACCTTGCGTGTGCTGCAGGAATTTAATCCATGACGGCGTAGTGTGTTACTCATGGTTTTCTTTGAGACTGGTCCCAGCTCTCTTCAGGTCATTGACCAGGTCCTGCCGTATAGTTCTGGGCTGATCCCTCACCTTCCTCATGATCTGATGATGAGAACAGGGCTCCGGGCAGCCGAGCGGAAATGGAGGAAAACTCGCCTCCCTGCGGACCTGGCATCCTTTCGCTCCCTCCTCTCTACATTTTCCTCCTCTGTCTCTGCTGCTAAAGCCACTTTCTACCACTCTAAATTCCAAGCATCTGCCTCTAACCCTAGGAAGCTCTTTGCCACCTTCTCCTCCCTCCTGAATCCTCCTCCCCCTCCCCCCCCTCCTCCTTCTCTGCAGATGACTTCGTCAACCATTTTGAAAAGAAGGTCGACGACATCCGATCCTCGTTTGCTAAGTCAAACGACACCGCTGGTTCTGCTCACACTGCCCTACCCTGTGCTCTGACCTCTTTCTCCCTCTCTCTCCAGATGAAATCTCGCGTCTTGTGACGGCCGGCCGCCCAACAACCTGCCCGCTCGACCCTATCCCCTCCTCTCTTCTCCAGACCATTTCCGGAGACCTTCTCCCTTACCTCACCTCGCTCATCAACTCATCCCTGACCGCTGGCGACGTCCCTTCCGTCTTCAAGAGAGCGAGAGTTGCACCCCTTCTGAAAAAACCTACACTCGATCCCTCCGATGTCAACAACTACAGACCAGTATCCCTTCTTTCTTTTCTCTCCAAAACTCTTGAACGTGCCGTCCTTGGCCAGCTCTCCCGCTATCTCTCTCAGAATGACCTTCTTGATCCAAATCAGTCAGGTTTCAAGACTAGTCATTCAACTGAGACTGCTCTTCTCTGTATCACGGAGGCGCTCCGCACCGCTAAAGCTAACTCTCTCTCCTCTGCTCTCATCCTTCTAGACCTATCGGCTGCCTTCGATACTGTGAACCATCAGATCCTCCTCTCCACCCTCTCAGAGTTGGGCATCTCCGGCGCGGCCCACGCTTGGATTGCGTCCTACCTGACAGGTCGCTCCTACCAGGTGGCGTGGCGAGAATCTGTCTCCTCACCACGCGCTCTCACCACTGGTGTCCCCCAGGGCTCTGTTCTAGGCCCTCTCCTATTCTCGCTATACACCAAGTCACTTGGCTCTGTCATAACCTCACATGGTCTCTCCTATCATTGCTATGCAGACGACACACAATTAATCTTCTCCTTTCCCCCTTCTGATGACCAGGTGGCGAATCGCATCTCTGCATGTCTGGCAGACATATCAGTGTGGATGACGGATCACCACCTCAAGCTGAACCTCGGCAAGACGGAGCTGCTCTTCCTCCCGGGGAACGACTGCCCGTTCCATGATCTCGCCATCACGGTTGACAACTCCATTGTGTCCTCCTCCCAGAGCGCTAAGAACCTTGGCGTGATCCTGGACAACACCCTTTTGTTCTCAACTAACATCAAGGCGGTGGCCCGTTCCTGTAGGTTCATGCTCTACAACATCCGCAGAGTACGACCCTGCCTAACACAGGAAGCGGCGCAGGTCCTAATCCAGGCACTTGTCATCTCCCGTCTGGATTACTGCAACTCGCTGTTGGCTGGGCTCCCTGCCTGTGCCATTAAACCCCTACAACTCATCCAGAACGCCGCAGCCCGTCTGGTGTTCAACCTTCCCAAGTTCTCTCACGTCACCCCGCTCCTCCGCTCTCTCCACTGGCTTCCAGTTGAAGCTCGCATCCGCTACAAGACCATGGTGCTTGCCTACGGAGCTGTGAGGGGAACGGCACCTCAGTACCTCCAGGCTCTGATCAGGCCCTACACCCAAACAAGGGCACTGCGTTCATCCACCTCTGGCCTGCTCGCCTCCCTACCACTGAGGAAGTACAGTTCCCGCTCAGCCCAGTCAAAACTGTTCGCTGCTCTGGCTCCCCAATGGTGGAACACACTCCCTCACGACGCCAGGACAGCGGAGTCAATCACCACCTTCCGGAGACACCTGAAACCCCACCTCTTTAAGGAATACCTAGGATAGGATAAAGTAATCCTTCTCACCCCCCTTAAAAGATTTAGATGCACTATTGTAAAGTGGCTTTTCCACTGGATGTCATAAGGTGAATGCACCAATTTGTAAGTCGCTCTGGATAAGAGCGTCTGCTAAATGACTTAAATGTAAATGTAAATGATCATTGATGCCCCACGAGGTGAGATCTTGCATGGAGCCCCAGACCGAGGGTGATTGACCGTCATCTTGAACTTCTTCCATTTACCAATAATTGCGCCAAAAGTTGCTGCCTTCTCACCAAGAAGCTTGCCTATTGTCCTGTAGCCCATCCCAGCCTTGTGCAGGTCTAAAATTTAACCCTGATGTCCTTACACAGCTCTCTGGTCTTGGCCATTGTGGAGAGGTTGGAGTCTGTTTGATTGAGTGTGTGGACAGGTGTCTTTTATACAGGTAACGAGTTCAAACAGGTGTTAATACAGGTAATGAGTGAAGAACAGGATGGCTTCTTAAAGAAAAACTGGTCTGTGAGAGCTAAAATTCTTACTGGTTGGTAGGTGATGCAATACTTATGTCATGCAATAAAATGCAAATGAATTACTTAACAATCATACAATGTGATTTTCTGGATTTTTGTTTTAGAATTCCGTCTCTCGCAGTTGAAGTGTACCTATGATAAAAATTACAGACCTCTACATGCTTTGTAAGTAGGAAAACCTGCAAAATCGGAGGTGTATCAAATACTTGTTCTCCCGACTGTATCTGTAAGCAGGAGCAGGATCAATGTGGGGACCATCCAAAGTATAATCTTAAATCATTAGCGTAATTTTTATCCACTCGAAAAAACAACATATACGTAGTTTTTTTTTAACCTGCATTCAATACTGATTTAAGGTCAATAAAGGTTTTCTGTAAAACAACGACAGCAGACCGTAGTTCAGATAGAGCCTGGTCAACAGCGGGGGAAATAGCATATACACAACAGTATCGTCCACATGCAGGTGCAAATTACTTCTTTTTTATTTTTACACACAAACCAATATTGTTAATATATATATAGTAAAAAGGACTGAATTTACCCCTGCGGGACACCTTTCGTTATGTCCAGAAAACCTGTTTTAACACCATCAGTAGATACACATTTATATCTGTCTGTAAAGTAAGCAAGCTGATCTTGGCCAATTGAGGAAAGCCTCTGAATTACTGTAGTTAACCTCATCCACCACCAATGTATAGCACCCACCTGGGTGATGTACGGTGACCATTTCTATGGCAGAACGATCACCACACATCAGCTATCAGGTGGAGAGGTGAGGAGTGGTCTATGCCAATTAGGAATGAGGGGGATGATAAGGTGGCCATGATGGAATGGGGCCAGATTGGGAATTTAGCTATGACAGTACACTTTTGTACCAATGAAAAAAGGACAAGTTTGTAGTCTTTCTTTTTTGAATACCCTATCATTTAATGTGTTAAACAAACCTGTTGAGGTTCAATTCATGTTAACTTAGTGATATTATTCATGCATAGGATATTTCAGCTTTAACATGAATGTTAAACAATGTGCTATATATACAATTGAATCTCTTTCGTTTGCATATGATGTAACCCTGCATCAACTTAAGTCTCAACCAGGATTCCACCATACATGTCAAGCAGTGAAGTTTCAGCTCTGTCTGTCCGTGGCCTGTCTTCCTCGGTGCGCACTGTCACTGTGTCCATTTCCATTTTGTCCAGCTGTGTCTGTAACATTTCACGTAAACCCTGTTTCTTGTCTACATCGAAGTAGCGGTCCTTGTACCTAGCATCAAGCATGGTGGCGACACAGTAAAGAGGCTCAGAGAGAATGCCACCGAATTGCTTGTTCAAAGCCTCGGGTACTTTTTAAAGTTTTAACCCCATGGTCTGTGTGGGTAGTTTTGTTGAGCAGGCGTTTCAATGCCATGACAGAGAGTATCGCGTCTGCTGCAGATGCAGTTGATGAGCTTATTTCTCCAGTCAGTTGATCGAATGGCGCTAGGAGTGTGTTCATGTTTCATGTTCATGTTCATGTTTCCAAGTCTCAAATGCCAATGAAATGGCAGCAGCGGTATGAGAACCAGCACATTCTTGAGCATGCAATACAGCTTTCCTCAGTATGAAATCCTCGTCCACCCACTGTGCTGTCAGACCCGGCATGCTCATGGGGCTGACATAGCTGGTCCAAATGTCAGTCGTGAAACTAATAGCAGTGATGCCCATAGCAAGTAGCTCATGGATGTGTTTCAACAATATTGTGTAACTCCTGTAGGGCAACATCTGAAAAATAGCGCCTTCCTGGTAGTGTGTACCGGTGCTCGACCAGTCGGTGAAAGCCAACACCATCCACAACAGAGAACCGTTGTTGTCAAGGGCAATACATTCCATTGTCTTGGCGTTAATGGTTTCACTTTTGTGTTGTCCACTGAAATGTTCTTACTCTTTCAAATGACTGCTGGACTTGAACTTTGTTACTTTGTTGGAAGTGTGCACTTAGAATGTTTCTGCTTTTGTTCTGTGTCGCGCTGTATTTTTGGTGGTGTCATTATGTCATCTAACTATGTTATATAGGTATGCACGTCATCTAACTACGTTATATAGGTATGCACGTCATCTAACTATGTTATATAGGTATGCACGTCAGCTTTGACATCGGTTTTGCTCATCATCGTTAAACTAGACATCGGGCCGATGCTGATGTTGGCATTTTTAGTTAATATCAGCCAATTCCGATATGCTCACCGATATATTGTGCATAAATCGATATATAGTGCATCCCTAGTCTGAACCTCTCTCCCCTCTAATCAGGGTCTTGTGATGCCTTTTACATGTATGGCGTCAACAGACACCAACCATGTCCTATTCAAAGCAGATTAAACACATGAAACATGTTAAGGACAGATTTACCCTCCCGCCACACGTGTACCTTAATGATTAGTCTCTTCATTAGCAGTCATTTACAGCAGCATGAGTAGGGAACAAAGTGTAATCCTCTAACGTGGGAATTGTCATGTATCCAGGGAGGATGGCGAGGGAAGGGAGAGCGAAATGTGTGTCCTGGACGTGTGATCTTTAAATGACTGATACCTGAGGTCTGTGACATAGTAGGAGCGGGGGGAGATGGAGGAAGACAAGGACATGGTGATACAGCACCACCACAGCACTGTAGTGGCCTGAAACCTGCCTGCAGTGTACTTGTGAGTGTGCGTGCGTATATGTGCCTTTATGGGAGGGGGGTTGTATGGTAGAAGGTGTGTATGGGAGGGGGTGTAAGTGTTTGGATGGGATTAAACGGGTTGTGATGGGTATTCAGGACATATACATGTAGATACAACACTGTTACCTCTCATTGGAAATGGTGTGTTTTCACACACACTTGTTTCTTGGGAGTGTGCATATACTGTAGCCATTGTATTTCTATCCACGCAGACATACACGCACACACATACACATTCGCACACACACCAATAACACACTCGCACACACACGTACTGACGCCACACACCCACGTTATCACATACACACACGTACTGACGCCACACACCCACGTTATCACATACACACACGTACTGACGCCACACACCCACGTTATCACATACACACACGTACCGACGCCACACACCCACGTTATCACATACACACACGTACTGACGCCACACACCCACGTTATCACATACACACACGTACTGACGCCACACACCTACGTTATCACATACACACACGTACTGACGCCACACACCTACGTTATCACATACACACACGTACTGACGCCACACACCCACGTTATCACATACACACACGTACTGACGCCACACACCTACGTTATCACATACACACACGTACTGACGCCACACACCCACGTTATCACATACACACACGTACTGACGCCACACACCCACGTTATGACATACACACACGTACTGACGCCACACACCTACGTTATCACATACACACACGTACTGACGCCACACACCCACGTTATCACATACACACACGTACTGACGCCACACACCCACGTTATCACATACACACACGTACTGACGCCACACACCCACGTTATCACATACACACACGTACTGACGCCACACACCCACGTTATCACATACACACACGTACTGACGCCACACACCCACGTTATCACATACACACACGTACTGACGCCACACACCTACGTTATCACATACACACACGTACCGACGCCACACACCCACGTTATCACATACACACACGTACTGACGCCACACACCCACGTTATCACATACACACACGTACTGACGCCACACACCCACGTTATCACATACACACACGTACTGACGCCACACACCTACGTTATCACATACACACACGTACTGACGCCACACACCCACGTTATCACATACACACACGTACTGACGCCACACACCCACGTTATCACATACACACACGTACTGACGCCACACACCCACGTTATCACATACACACACGTACCGACGCCACACACCCACGTTATCACATACACACACGTACCGACGCCACACACCCACGTTATCACATACACACACGTACTGACGCCACACACCCACGTTATCACATACACACACGTACTGACGCCACACACCTACGTTATCACATACACACACGTACTGACGCCACACACCCACGTTATCACATACACACACGTACTGACGCCACACACCTACGTTATCACATACACACACGTACTGACACCACACACCCACGTTATCACATACACACACGTACTGACGCCACACACCCACGTTATCACATACACACACGTACTGACGCCACACACCTACGTTATCACATACACACACGTACTGACGCCACACACCCACGTTATCACATACACACACGTACTGACGCCACACACCCACGTTATCACATACACACACGTACTGACGCCACACACCCACGTTATCACATACACACACGTACTGACGCCACACACCTACGTTATCACATACACACACGTACTGACGCCACACACCCACGTTATCACATACACACACGTACTGACGCCACACACCTACGTTATCACATACACACACGTACCGACGCCACACACCCACGTTATCACATACACACACGTACTGACGCCACACACCCACGTTATCACATACACACACGTACTGACGCCACACACCCACGTTATCACATACACACACGTACTGACGCCACACACCTACGTTATCACATACACACACGTACTGACGCCACACACCCACGTTATCACATACACACACGTACTGACGCCACACACCCACGTTATCACATACACACACGTACTGACGCCACACACCCACGTTATCACATACACACACATACCGACGCCACACACCCACGTTATCACATACACACACGTACTGACGCCACACACCCACGTTATCACATACACACACGTACTGACGCCACACACCCACGTTATCACATACACACACGTACTGACGCCACACACCTACGTTATCACATACACACACGTACTGACGCCACACACCCACGTTATCACATACACACACGTACTGACGCCACACACCTACGTTATCACATACACACACGTACTGACGCCACACACCCACGTTATCACATACACACACGTACTGACGCCACACACCCACGTTATCACATACACACACGTACTGACGCCACACACCTACGTTATCACATACACACACGTACTGACGCCACACACCCACGTTATCACATACACACACGTACTGACGCCACACACCCACGTTATCACATACACACACGTACTGACGCCACACACCCACGTTATCACATACACACACGTACTGACGCCACACACCTACGTTATCACATACACACACGTACTGACGCCACACACCCACGTTATCACATACACACACGTACTGACGCCACACACCCACGTTATCACATACACACACGTACTGATGCCACACACCTACGTTATCACATACACACACGTACTGACGCCACACACCTACGTTATCACATACACACACGTACTGACGCCACACACCCACGTTATCACATACACACACGTACTGACGCCACACACCCACGTTATCACATACACACACGTACTGACGCCACACACCCACGTTATCACATACACACACGTACTGACGCCACACACCCACGTTATCACATACACACACGTACTGACGCCACACACCCACGTTATCACATACACACACGTACTGACGCCACACACCCACGTTATCACATACACACACGTACTGACGCCACACACCTACGTTATCACATACACACACGTACTGACGCCACACACCTACGTTATCACATACACACACGTACTGACGCCACACACCTACGTTATCACATACACACACGTACTGACGCCACACACCCACGTTATCACATACACACACGTACTGACGCCACACACCCACGTTATCACATACACACACGTACTGACGCCACACACCCACGTTATCACATACACACACGTACTGACGCCACACACCCACGTTATCACATACACACACGTACTGACGCCACACACCCACGTTATCACATACACACACGTACTGACGCCACACACCCACGTTATCACATACACACACGTACTGACGCCACACACCCACGTTATCACATACACACACGTACTGACGCCACACACCCACGTTATCACATACACACACGTACTGACGCCACACACCCACGTTATCACATACACACACGTACTGACGCCACACACCTACGTTATCACATACACACACGTACTGACGCCACACACCCACGTTATCACATACACACACGTACTGACGCCACACACCCACGTTATCACATACACACACGTACTGACGCCACACACCCACGTTATCACATACACACACGTACTGACGCCACACACCCACGTTATCACATACACACACGTACTGACGCCACACACCCACGTTATCACATACACACACGTACTGATGCCACACACCCACGTTATCACATACACACACGTACTGACGCCACACACCCACGTTATCACATACACACACGTACTGACGCCACACACCCACGTTATCACATACACACACGTACTGACGCCACACACCTACGTTATCACATACACACACGTACTGACGCCACACACCCACGTTATCACATACACACACGTACTGACGCCACACACCCACGTTATCACATACACACACGTACTGACGCCACACACCCACGTTATCACATACACACACGTACTGACGCCACACACCCACGTTATCACATACACACACGTACTGACGCCACACACCCACGTTATCACATACACACACGTACTGACGCCACACACCCACGTTATCACATACACACACGTACTGACGCCACACACCCACGTTATCACATACACACACGTACTGACGCCACACACCCACGTTATCACATACACACACGTACTGACGCCACACACCCACGTTATCACATACACACACGCCGACCATGTACACTGTTGCTACTTCTTTTTACTTGTAGTATTATACAGTGCCTTCAGAAATAATGAAGACCCCTTGACTTTTTCCACATTTTGTTATGTTACAGCCTTATTCTAAAATGGATTAAATAAGCAATCTACACACAATACCACAATAAAGTGAAAACCGTTTTTATTTTTTTATTTTAGCAAATGTATTCAAAATGTCAAACAGAAATACCTTATTTACATAAGTATCGAGACCATTTGCTATGGGACTCTAAATTGATCTCAGGTGCATCCTGTTTCCTTTGATCATCCATGAGATGTTTCAACAAGGTGATTGGAGTCCACCTGTGGTAAATTCAATTGATTGGACATGATTTGGAAAGGCACACGCCTGTCTATATAAGGTCCCACAGTTGACAGTGCATGTCAGAGCAAAAACCAAGCCATGAGGTTTAAGGAATTGTCCTTAGAGCTCTGAGACAGGATTGTGTCGAGGCACAGATCTGGGGAAGGGTAACAAAAAATGTATTCAGCATTGAAGGTCCCCAAGAACACAGTGGCCTCCATCATTCTTAAATGGAAGAAGTTTGGACGCACCAAGACTCTTCCTAGAGCTGGCCGCCTGGCCAAACTGAGCAATTGGGGAAGAAGGGCCTTGGTCAGAGAGGTGAGCAAGAATCTTATGGTCACTCTGACAGAGCCCCAAAGTTCATCTGTGGAGATGGGAGAAACTTCCAGAAGGACAACTCTGCAGCACTCCACCAACCAGGCCTTTATGGTAGAGTGGCCAGACGGAAGTCACTCCTCAGTAAAAGTCTCAAAATAGCCCGCTTGGAGTTTGCCAAAAGGCACCTAAAGACTCAAATACCATGGGAAATTAGATTCTCTAGTCTGATAAAACCCAGATTGAACTCTTTGGCCTGAATGACAACCGTCACATCTGGAAGAAACCTGGCACCATCCCTACGTTGAAGCATGGTGGTGGCAGCATTATGCTGTGAGGATGTTTTTCAGTGGCAGGGAATGGGAGACTAGTCAGGATCGAGGAAAGGATGAACAGCGCAAAGTACAGAGAGATCCTTGATGAAAACCTGCTCCAGAGTGCTCAGGACCTCAGACTGTGGCGACGGTTCACCTTCCACCAGGACAACGACCCTAAGCACACAGCCAAGACAATGCAGGAGTGGCTTTGGGAGAAGTCTCTAAATGTCCATAAGTGGCCCAGCCAGAGCCTGAAACTTGAACCCGGTCGAACATCTCTGGAGAGACCTGAAAATAGCTGTGTAGCATTGCTCCCTATCCAACCTGAGAGAGCTTGAGAGGATCTGCTGAGAAGAATGGGAGAAATTACAGTTGTGCCAAGCTTGTAGAGTCATACCCAAGACAACTCAATGCTGTAATCGCTGCCAAAGGTGAAGGGTCTGAATACTTACGTAAATGTGATATTTCATTATTTTTTTTAAATACATTTGCAAACATTTCATAAACCCTGTTTTTGCTTTGTCATTCTGGGGTATTGTGTTTAGATTGAGGGGAAAAAAACAATGTAATCAATTTTTGAATTGCTGCAAAGGTTGAATTGCTGCAAAGAAACCATTACTAAAGGACACCAATAAGAAGAAGAGACTTGCTTGGGTCAATAAACACGAGCAATTAGACCGGTGGAAATCTGTCCTTTGGTTTGATGAGTCCAAATCTGAGATATTTGTTTTTACGCATATGTGTTTCCCACCGTGAAGCATGGAGGAAGTCTGATGGTGTGGGGGTGTTTTGCTGGTAACACTGTCAGTGATTTAATTAGGTATCAAGGCACACTTAACCAGCATGACTACCACAGCATTCTGTGAAAAATATTTGGTCCTTTAAAAACCTGTTGTATGTAAAACATAATGAAGTTTGTTTCCAACATTAGGGCTGTAAAGAAGTTTCATCCGCTTGGTGTTTTGTTTCCTTGCCACGATACTAACGAGTACAGATATACTGGTTTCCTCCCGGCCCTAATTTTAGGGCTAATTAAAACGTTTTGAAAGCAGTCGCTGTGGATTCCTCCGCCAACCACAGTTGCCATCGACTACGCTCAGCTCTACCCTCCTCCTCCTCCTAAACATTACCCATCTGCCCCCTCCCCGCGTCCTCAGGATGTGTATCAGCTGTGTTCCTGCCGCGTTGAGAGCTGTGAGGAGCACGTAATGAAGACTACGACAACAGTCTGACTACTTTGTAGTCTTTGACTACATTGTAGAAGACATGTAGGAACCTGGTTTCTCAGTGAAGGGTCTAATTGGTACCGGTGGTACTTCCTTCTAACAAACCTGTGCTCTACAGGAAATAGGAGATGTCCGTAACGGCATTACGACAAATAGAACAGGTTTAAAAAAAAAATTCAAACATTTTATATTACTGAAACACATTACATCATCACAACATACATTTATTATCGTTATCATACATATTACATACCGAATTGAATTATTAAACCATATTAATTTGATCACTCTTTTGTTGCCGAGAATTTTCCTGCACCACAGGAAATGCCAGATAAACTTAGTGATTTGCATAAATTCACTGAAAACCCACACTAACACGTGGTTATATTAACAGTGTTGCACTTTTCATGTTGCTTACTTTTGGCCAGCTAATTGACTAACCACCGATCAAGCAAGATCTAATGGACTAAACGTTCAAATCATGTTGCTGCAGGATTATTTTGCTGTGACAATATAGGTCAAATTACAATGCTACACCTGTACCAAACTAACAGTTGAATTGAGTTCAACATAATTCATTAACATATGTGTAATTAAAAGTAGCCTGATTTGGTGTGTAATAACCACAGTGACATAGAACGACAATACTCTACTATGCATCTACACCAGTATGCGAGCCCCACCCTCCATCCAGCTCCCTTCATCTTCCTGTTATTATGATATAATTAGCTGTCGTTCCAGTGTATCATTAAGAGGTTCACTAAGTGTCAGGTACAGAAGCGTCTTAGGAAGTGACACGGGAAAGCAATATCGTTTGAAAATGTAACGGCATGGTAATTAAATAATCTACGGCATCAGGAGAAGGCAGGCACAGAAGTGATAATTAGACTAGTATTCATACCAATTAAAATCTCTATATAAGCCCTTGTTTTAGATATACAGTGGAGTCCAGAAGTATTGGATCCCTTGATAAGGATGAGCAAAAGAAATACTATAAAAAAACATAATAGAATTACTAAGCAACAAGAAAATTATATACACTGAACAAAAATATAAATGCAACAAGCAACAATTTGAGTTATTTACTGAGTTAAAGTTCATATAACGAAATGCGTCATTTGAAATAAATAAATTAGGCCCTAATCTATGGTTTTTACATGACTGGGAAAACAGATATGCATCTTTTGGTCACAGATAATATAATACTAATATAATATATAATAATATAATAATATAATATAATAATATATAATACACAATATATACAGATAACACAATATATACAGATAACAGATAGAATATATACAAATACTAAATAGGAAGTTTACATAAAAACTTTTTTTGTTTGTTTTTGAATTTTACCCCCTTTTTCTCGCCAATTTCGTAGTATCCAATTATTAGTAGTTGTCTCATCG
The DNA here is from genome assembly GCF_023373465.1 of Oncorhynchus keta. Taxonomy (NCBI): domain Eukaryota; kingdom Metazoa; phylum Chordata; class Actinopteri; order Salmoniformes; family Salmonidae; genus Oncorhynchus; species Oncorhynchus keta. Next base: position 28,738,193 of record NC_068422.1, read on the forward strand.
CTACAACTCCCGTACGGGAGAGACGAAGGTCGAAAGTCATGCATCCTCCGAAACACAACCCAACCAAGCCACACTGCTTCTTAACACAGCGCGCATCCAACGCGGAAGCCAGCCGCACCAATGTGTCGGAGGAAACACTGCACCTGGTGACCTTGGTTAGCGCGCACTGCGCCCGGCCCGCCACAGGAGTCACTGGTGCGAGACAAGGATATCCCTACCAGCCAAACCCTCCCTAACCCGGACGACGCTAGGCCAATTGTGCGTCGCCCCACAGACCTCCCAGTCGCGGCCGGCTGCGACAGAGCCTGGGCGCGAACCCAGAGTCTCTGGTGGCACAGCTAGCGCTGCAATGCAATGCAGTGCCCTAGACCACTGCGCCACCTGGGAGACCCTAAAACTTGTTTTTCAACCACTAGACAAATGTCTTGTTAACAAACTATAGTTTTGGCAAGTCAGTTAAATGTCAGGTATTGTGAAAAACTGAGTTTAAATCTATTTGGCTAATGTGTATGTAAACTTCCGACTTCAACTGTACATAAGTATATGGACACCCATTCAAATTTGTGGATTCGGCTATTTCAGCCACACCCGCTGCTGTCCGGTGTACAAAATCGAGCACACAGCCATGCAATCTCTATAGACAAACCTAGAAGGCTGTAGAATCGCCTTACTGAAGAGCTCAGTGATATTCAATGTGGCACCGTCATAGGATGCCACCTTTCTAACAAGTCAGATGGTCAAATTTCTATCCTGCTAGAGCTGCCCCAGTCTAAGTGTTAGTGCTATTATTGTGACGTGGAAAAGTCTAGGAGCAACAACAGCTCAGCTGCGAAGTGGTAGGCCACACAAGCTCACAGAACGGGACTGCCGAGTGCTGCAGCACGTAACGTATAAAAATCATCTGTCCTCGGGTGCAACACTGACTACCGAGTTCCAAACTGCCTCTGGAAGAACTGTACGTCGGGAGTTTCATGAAATTAGTTTCCATGTCCGAGCAGCTGCACACAAGCCTAAGATCATCATGCGCAACGTCAAAAGTCAGCTGGAGTGATGTAAAGATCTCCGCCATTGGACTCTGGAACAGTGGAAACACGTTCTCTGGAGTGATGAATCACGCTTCACCATCTGGCATTCCAACGGAATAATCTAGGTTTGGCGGTTGCCAGGAACACGCTACCTGTCTTAATGCATAGGATCGAGTGTAAAGTTTGGTGGAGAGGGAATAATGCTCTGGGGCTGGTTTTCATGCTTTGGGCTAGGCACCTTAGTTCCAGTGAAGGGTAATTTTAACACTACAGCATACAATGATATTCTAGATGATTCTTTGCTTCCAACTTGTGGAAACAGTTTGGGGAAGGCCCTTTCCTGTTTCAGCATGACAATGCCCCGGCCACCAACCGAGGTCCATACAGAAGTGGTTTGTCAAGATCGGTGTGGATGAACTTGACTGGCCTGCACAGAGCCCTGACCTCAACCTGATCTAACACCTTTGAGATGATTTGGAACAACGACTACGAGCCAGGCCTAATTGCCCAACATCAATGCACGACCTTACTAAGGCTCTTGTGGCTGAATGGAAGCAAGTCACCGCAGCAATGTTCCAACATCTAGTGGAAAGCCTTCCCAGAAGAGTGGAGGCTGTTATAGCAGCAAAGGGGGGACCAACTCCAGATTAATGCTCATGATTTTGGAATTAGATGTTTGACAAGCAGATGTCCACATACTTGTGGTCATGTAGTGTACCTTAAAAATAAAGGTAGGGGGGTGTCAGAGAACAAGTCAGTATCAGATGTGACCACCATTTGCCTAATGCAGGGCAACACATCTCCTTCGCTTAGAGTTGATCAGGCTGTTGATTTTTGTCCCACTCCTCTTCAATGGCTGTGTGTCAGATGACATGAAAATAGAGGTCTTTGGCCACGCACACCAAGGGTGGGCTTGGCCTTCAAAAAAATAACAATGCATATGCAGAAAATAACTCAACACATTCCTTAATCATCACAGGACCTTGAGACAAAACCCAACAGAACTATAACCCAATCTCCAGAGTTAGCGCCTATGTCCATCTGGGTTGTTGGTGTGTTTGTAAACTTTTCAAAATCCTTCAATCAAAATAAATGGGGCATGTGGTTGGTTTCTCCATGCAAATGGGATTCAGATCCAGTTAACCAAGAGCAAATGCGCACCTCTTCACTGAAGACTGTCTTTTTTTTTCAATTGAAAGTTTTATTAAGTTTTCTTGTTTTTCAATCAACCAACAAAACACATTCCACAATCACAGATGTGACAGGCTTAAAAAAATAAAAATAAAAAGTAAAAAAATATAATAGTACATTTGAAAAAATTAAAATGAAAGACTGAAGACGGTCTTTAAACAGAAGAGGAGAAGGCCTACTGTACCTGCACTCGTGGTCTCTTTCTTTTGAAGATGGCCTTGATAGCGCCCTGACATGACAGTCTAAAGAGAGGCATGTGATCGTCTATCTGCCTAATGCTAACATTGGACGCTAGCTCAGCTTTTTGGGAAAGAGAACATTTCTCTCAGCCTCCCTCTTTCATATTCGACCTCCCTCACATCTTTCCCTGACATCCTTCTTCTCTTTCCCTCTCCTTCACTCTCCCTCCCTCCTCTCTTACTGCTGCTGGCCCATTACCTCTACAGAGCGGGCCTCATTAAAGAAGGCAAGTCTAGTCAAATCCTTCTGTAATTCGGTGGAGGTGAATTGCTGTCAACATCATTAACCGTCATTTCCCAACTCACTTCACAACTTATGAAGTGTTCTTTATTGTGTAATGATCCAAATCTCTCCAAATCGTCTCTCTTCAAAGGGCCTGGAAGACATACCACCCACCCAGCCGCCTGCCTGACTGCCTGGCTGAGGTTGACATGTCAGAGGCCCCAGCAGATTAAACCTGGCTCTATCATTACAGGAACTCCTTTCTGTTTAAACGGAACGAGCGTTTCATCCTCCAACTAGCAGGTAACGTTACTCAGACCAGGCCGAGCATAAGGAGAAAGAGAGAGAGAGAGAGGAAGACAAGAAAAACAAAATCTGTAGAAAAGTATACATTTTTTATTTTACCCTTATTTAACTGGGCAAGTAAGTTAAGAACAAATTCTTATTTAAAATGATTGCCTACCGGGTAACAGTGGATTAACTGCCTTGGTCAGGGCCAGAACAACAGATTTTTACCTTGTTAGCTCAGGGATTCTATCCAGCAACCTTTCGGTTATTGGCACAACTCTCTAACCACTAGGCTGCCTGCCGCCCTGTTATACAATGACTTGATGTATGAAGCATGCATTATGTTTTGTCTTCATCACTATGTAAGCAAAGAAGTAGGTTCTGGACAAATTCCCACATTCTTTTTCTGGATCCATTTGAATGGTGTTTACTGATAGCTCAGGCATCTGATGAAGCACCATTTGGACAGACTGGTTCCATAGCAAATTAGCCTGAGAGCTGGCCTGCTTGTCATGCCATGAGCTGTCCACTGAGTCACTGTCTTGAGAAAAAGCCCCTTTTGTGTGTCGGCCATTATGTGTCCCACTGGGTCCAGTGTCACGCTATGAGATGTCCTCCAGGCCTTGTGTTGGGGAAAGCCCCTTTTGTACAGCGACCATTGTGTGTCCCCAGTGCCGAGCCCCCCGCCAGGCAGGGACATAGAGACAGTGCAGCAAGAGGACTCTTCTCAGGGTTCTAAGTCTCTACAGTGAATCTTCAAATGATTTAGCCAAACAAAGAGGGCCGCTGGGCCGGAGAAGAGGGGAGACACGGACAACTAGATGAATAAGCAACATCTATTACTGGGGTGGGCCTGACCTATGGGCCCCCACACCATGGCACCACATTTCACACCAAATTGCCTCATATTGGAGTTGACACTCCTGGAGTGGCTACACTGGCCCCCTGACTAGGTTAGCCGTCCGAGCCGAAGAGAGGAGAGGGAAAGTGAAAAACCACCAAGACGGGGGCCAGCGTTGGAACGAGCGGAGGGAGAGATGGAAAGGGGGCTATGAAGGAAAAATCACGCATAATAGGTCTTGGTTTGTTTTAAAGTGAGACAAAATGGCTCAATTTGAGCACTTAGGCTCTCTGAATGGTCCTGGGTGATCTACAAGAGGAACATGCGAGGGGACAAGCGCGTCAGCCCCCTGATCAGGAGACTATAAGGGGAACAAAGCTGGATGTCCAACAGGCTTACCAGGAAACTGGAGTGGATTGGGCTGCTCTCTAAAGCTTGTTTCAGCCTCCCTCTCGGCTTTGGCTTTGCCCCCTGAAAAGTGCTGCTTGCTTCTACCCAAACCCTTTTCACTCAGTCATACTATCCCCTCTCTCTACATTGTATATTCACAATGGCAAAAATAAACACAGTGCTCATATTTGTTTAACAAATTATAGGTAGGTGTAAGCTGGTAGGTAGGTCTAAGGGTAGTAACACAAAAGGTATTATTCACCATAGAAATATAATCTGATTCTATGGTATTCACTAAGTGCACCATAATGAATATCTATTGACATAAATGGGGCATTGTTTTAGACTGAAAGTGATTATACCTGTTCTAAAAACGTATGTTTTCCTCCGTCATTACCTCGATGGAAACCGTTTTAAGATTTAAGAGACGCGTCGGGAGGTGAGAAAAAAAAAGAGAAAATAAATTTTAAAAAACGCACAACCTCATCACAGTTAGTCAATACAGCGTTAATTAATCTAATAACAATCCGCCCTGAAAAATATACCCCTGAACTGACAAGAAGACATCCAGTCTAGCAGAGAAGCAGACACCCTGAGCAGCACATTCACACATTGCCTAAGATCACAGGCTCTGAACAGAGAGCCGTCTTAAGCAGCCACTAATTAGCTGGAGGAGAAAGAGAAAATACGTCTCAGGTTCATGGACCAAGCGTGAAACGCTGTGATATGACATGGCAGACAAAAACACAGCTGATCTTTTTATAGCCACTGGTGTGAAAGAAAAATCAAATAAAAAACAACAGAGTTATGGCTCTTTTTGGAAGGGCTGTATTGTTGGGTGTTTGAGACTGAGGTGGCTTGTCGTTTGCGGTGACGCTAAACCTAGATTGACAGTGGATGTAAGCGTGTTTGGCACAATGATGTGATGTCAGCTGACCTGTGAGGTCTGTTTGTTGTGGCCACATGGTTTCTGTAGTAACCAGGAGGACACGAGAGAGCAACAAAGGCACTGAGCAGGGTCGAGCTAACCACCATAGGTTAAGATATGCCTCTTCATAAATGAACAGTACAACTCATTACTATCGTGCCTTTCAGTTGTTAGTTGTCAATGCATTTCAAATAAACATTTAAACTAAAGGTTCAAATGTACATGACATTCACATTCTCAGTGATTCAAAGTTTATTAATATAACCATTATGTGTATCATTACCATGGCTAATAATAGTCTAAAACCATTTTAGCTAAGCGAGAGCACGACTGACTGATATCTGACGGTCAAATTATGAAAATCTGAAAAACGAGTTCCATTAAGGACAAGGGGAGGGAGGGGTGTGCATTAAAACGAAAATATAATAAAACCCTAGTATATCATAGTGTTTAACACCTCTGAAAACACGACAAGCTTCTTTTATCTAAGGTGTAGGAATGGAGAGCGAACACCTTTTCAAACAATGAAACAATTTTAAAATCAGTACCTGGTATCAGATCCAGAGCCATTCAAACAGAATGATAATGGCTTCGCTCATTCAGACAGTCAGTAAGACAGTCAGTCAGTCAGTCAGTCAGTCGCCTTGCAAATGGAAATGTGGAGAAAGCTGTGAGAGGGAATCATTTTATCTAGTTGACACACATTACAACGGGGGGAATTTCAAAAGAGGAAGATGGAAGCTTTCAGGTCAATTATGGTGTCAGGACTGTCAGCTTGCTATGAAATATATACCTTTGAAGAACACTTTAGTGTCAGAATGAGAGAGGAGAGGAGAGGGCTGCATAGGGGAGACATACTGTTAGACACACAGACCTATACGAATATGATAGGAGCACACAGAGTAAAAACTGGCAAGATAATGGACCATTTTCTCACTGAACACTTTGTCAAGGGGGATCAGACAGACAATCTTCACATTGCTGATGTGATATGGCCATGATGATTAATGATTACTGTGCTATATAAGTGGATTGAAACAGAGGCAAGATGGCACTGCAGAGATGGATAGCTGACGACTTACACATTCTGCTATTTAGTTTTTTTTTACACTGATCAACTTTTTTTTGTATATAATATTTTCTCCATTTCCTATGACCGAAAACAGATTCTGGACATCAGAACAGCGATCAGTAACCATGATTTGGATGAAGATTTCTACTTCAATGGCAGCAGTCGGCAGCTGTGGATGGACTGCTAATCCCAGACCAGGCCCTAATCCACGGGACTCGAAAGAGGAAGAGACGGTGCAAGAGAGGCAAACGAGACTACGTTGACAAGTAAACAAACCGCCTCTACGCTCCGTTCTATTGACAAATGTACAATCACTAGAGAACAAACTGGATGAGCTCCGTCGAGACTATCCTATGAACGGGACCTGAAGAACTGTCACATCCTATGTTCCTCAGAGCCGACTGAAGACTGAACAGCAGCTTCGGGTCAGGTTAAGGGGGAGTTGTGTGTCTTCTTGTTACCAACAGCTGGTGCGCAATCTCTAATGATAAGGATGTCTCAAGGTTTTGCTCACTTGAGTTAATGATAAACTGCAGACCATAATATTTACAAAAATAGTTCTGAGCAATATTTTCGAAGCGGTCTGTCTATTTACCACCACAAACCGATGCTGGCACGAAGACTGCACTCAACAAGCTGTATAGCGCCATAAACAAACAAGAAAATGCACATCCAGAGAAGAGGCTCATAGTGGATGGTGATTTTAATGCAGGGAAAGTGAAATCTGTCTTACCTCATTTTTACCAGCATGTCACCTGTGCAGCTGGAGGTGACAACTCTTGGTCACCTTTACTCCACACACAGAAACGCATACAAAGCTCTCCCTCAACCTCCATTGACAAATATGACCATAACTCTATCCTCCTGATTCCTGCTTACAAGCCAAAAGTAAAACAGGATGCACCAGTGTCACGCTGGTCCATGTTGCCCAACAACAGCCCCAAGACATCACTGCTCTAGAGGAGATCTGCATGGAGGAATGGGCCAAAATACCAGCAACAGTGTGTGAAAACCTTGTGAAGACTTACAGAAAACGTTTGACCTCTGTCATTGCCAACAAAGGGTATATAACAAAGTATTGAGATAAACATTTGTTATTGACCAAATACTTATTTTCCACCATAATTTGCAAATAAATTCATTAAAAATCCTACAATGTGATTTTCTGGATTTTTTTTCTCATTTCGTCTGTCATAGTTGAAGTGTACCTATGATGAAAATTACAGGCCTCTCATCTTTTTAAGTGGGAGAACTTGCACAATTGGTGGCTGACTAAATACTTTTTTGCCCCACTGTAAGTAGTACTTGAAACTATTTTTACTTTAGTTTTTTTTTGTCAAATTCACACACTTATCAAGAGAACATCGCTGGTCATCCTTACTGCCTCTGACCTGGATGATTCATTAAGCACAAATGCTTCATTTGTAAAGATGTCTGAGTGTTGGAGTGTGCCCCTGGCTATCCGTAAATAAACAAAACAAGAAAATGTTTACTTAAGTATATTTTAGCAATTCCATTTACTTTTGTATTAAGTATATTTAAAACCAAATACTTCTAGAATTTTACTCAAGTAGTATTTTACTGTCTGACTTTCACTTTTACTTGAGTCATTTTCTATTAAAGTATCTTTACTTTTACTCAAGTATAACAACTGGATACTTTTCCCACCATTGATGCTAAGCTACAGGACTGTTTCACTAGCACTGACGCTTGTCGTAAGTGGCAGGGCTTGCAAACTATCACGGTTTACAAAGGTAAACCCAACCGCGAGCCTACCAGATGAGCTAAATTCCTTCTATGCTCGCCTTGAGGCAAGCAACACTGAACCCTGCATGAGAACACCAGCTGTTCTGGACCAACTCCAATTTGTATATCATATCTAAGCTACAGGACTGTTTCACTAGCACAGACTGGAATATGTTCTGGCATTCATCTGATAACAGACATGAATTACAGGCAACATCCTCAATGAGCTAAAGGCTAGAGCTGCCGCTTTCAAGGAGTGGGACACTAATCTAGATCCTTATAAGAAACCCTGCTACGACGTCCGACAAGTCATCAAACAATAAAAACATCAATACAGGACTAAGATCAAATCCTACTATGCCTGCTCTGATACTCGTTGTATGTGGCAGGGCTTGCAAACTATCACAGTTTACAAAGGGAAACCCAATCGCGAGCCTACCAGATGAGCTTAATTCCTTCTATGCTCGCCTTGAGGCAAGCAACGCTGAACCATGCATGAGAACACCAGCTGTTCTGGACCCACTCCAATTTGTATATCATATCGCCCTAGCAGATACACAGATGACGCAATCTCTATTGCAGTCCACAATTCCCTTTCCCACCTAGACAAGAGGAACACCTACGTGAGTATAGCTTGGAGTTCAACACCATAGTGCCCTCCAAGGTCATCACCAAGATCAGGACCCTGGGACTGAACACCTCCCTCTGAAACTGGATCATGGAGTACCTGACAGGCCACCCCCAGGTGGTGAGGGTAGGCAATAACACATCCGCCACGTTGACCCTAAATACGGGGGCCCCTCAAGGGTGCGTGCTTAGTCCCCTTCTGTATTCCTTGTTCATCAACGACTGCCTGGCCGCGCAACAACATTAAGTTTGCTGATGACACGACGGTGATTAGCATGATCACCGACAACGATGAGACAGCCTATAGGGAGGAGGTTAGTGACCTGGCAGTGTGTTGCAGGACAACAACCTCTCCCTCAATGTCAGAAACACGAAGGAGCTGATTGTGGACTACAGGAAACGGAGGGTTGAGCATGCCCCATCCACATCGACAGAGTGTAGTGGAGAGGGTCGAGAGCTTCAAGTTTGATGTGGACATTGACACTAAGAAATGATAATGGTCCACACACCAACACAGTCGGGAAGAATGCACAACAATGTCTCTTCCCCCTTAGGAGGCTGAAAATATTTGGCATGGGCCCTCAGATCCTCAAGAAGTTATACAGTTGCACCATTGAGAGCATCTTTACTGGCTCCCATCACCGCTTGGTATGGCAACTGCTTGGCATCTGACCGCAAGGTGCTACAGAGGGTAGTGCAAAGACTGCAGCCACCCAAGTCATAGACTGTTCTCTCTGCTACCACATGACAAACGGTATTGATGCACCAAGTCTGGAACCAAAAGGACCCTGAAAAGCTTCTACCCCCAAGCCACACGACTGCTAAATAGCTACCCGGACTATCTGCATTGACCCTTCTAGCACTAATTATTTTGACTTATCACACACGCTGCTGCTACAATTTATTATCTATCCTGTTGCATAGTCACTTTATCTCTACCTATATGTACATATCTGCCTCAATTACCTCGTACTCCTGCACTTCGACTCGGTACTGGTACTGCATGTTATTGTTACTCATTGTGGATTTATTCCACGTGTTATTATTGTTCTATTATTTCCTCTCTGCATTGTTGGGAAGGGCTTGCAAGTAAGCATTTCACTGCTAGTCTACACCTGTTGTTTAAGAAGCATGTGACAAATAACATTTGATTTGACTTGATTTAATTTGAATTTGATGGACACAACATGTACACAACAACTAGCATTAAAAGTAATTTGATTATCTATACTGTAATGTTTAAGCCCCCCCCCCCACTAAATTATAAAATGTTATTAATTTACAAGAGTATTTAGAAAATTGTGAGTGGGGAAACCCAATACTTAGGCTAACACATCAAAATAATATTATTTCCCCACAATTTCATGGCCAGCACTCTCCTCTTCGCAGACCCGTCTGATTACAGTCCGACTGTACTTATCGAAGCACAGGCTTTGATTCAATAAAAAAACACAGATCCAATTCCAAGCTTATTTACAAAATCTTCCTAAAAGGATTCCTTAAGAACTAGAAGGAGAAAAGGGGAAAATAGGAAGTGACACAAGACAAGAACCCCTCCCCCTCCTCTTCAATCCCTTCTCCCTCTATCTCCCTTTTTCTCATCCTTGGAAATGGAAATGTATTCGCCCCTCACTTCAAGCTATAAAATAGTAACCTTGAAACCCTGAGTGACAGAGATAATTATTGGTTATTGTAGTGTCAGAAAGAGAGAAAGCTGTATGATGAGGTTCTGTGTAATTTAGACAATCAGAAACTTAAGAGACACGCTGACACATTTCTTCCCGTCTATCTCATCCCTCTATCTCATCCCTCTATCTCATCCCTCCATTCCATCCCATCCCTCTATCCCATCCCTCCATCCCATCCCTCCATCCCATCCCTCCATCCCATCCCTCCATCCCATCCCTCCATCCCATCCCTCCATCCCATCCCTCTATCTCATCCCTCCATCCCATCCCTCCATCAAAGAGTAGCTCTTGACATGCCTAGGGATCATTTCCGGGCAACAGTGAGAGAAAGAGAAAGAAAAAAGAGTGAAAGAAAGAGAGAGAGAGTGCCGCTGCCACCGCCACATAAAAGGCAAGTCACAGAAATGAAAAAGGTGTGATTGCTAGCTCTTCCATAGGCAGTGGGGGCCCTGCCATTCAGTGTGCTGCATTCATCGTGGGAATCAAGACGAGAGAGATTTCCTCTTCTTATGTCAACCTGCCAGCATGATAAGAGGTGTCTACCACACTGTATGAGATGAATATTTCTACCATGCTAGAGATGACACAGGAGGAGTGGGATTTTATTTTGTTCTCTGCATGGTAGGGACTGTTCTTACCCTTCAAAAACACTGACCACAAAATGTTGTTTGGGTCAGACATGTTGTTTGATTAGCATACACAGAGAGATAATACAAGCTGGTGGCCATTTTGTTTTGTTTAAAGGAGCCTACGAACAGCCCACAACAACAAAGTGCAGCAGTCACACGTACGCACTTTCACTCACTCTCTGTGACACATGCAAGACAAATGAAGGAATCAAATGGCTGTCAGTGTAATGAATTCAATAAATGCAACATTGTGTGGTTTGTCACATATCACCAGTGCTGACGTGTAATTACGGTTATTTGTAGAAATAGCCTTCATTACCATCACCAAGGGCCCTGGATGAGAGGAGGAGATGGGACACATCTACTTTAAGTCACATTAACATGGAGAAAATAATCTATTTGATTTAACCCCTTTGCAACATGCCATGTAACAAGAATAACTACCGTCGCTTTAGTGTTATAATAAGTACTAATGTGTTAGTGAAAAACGATGGTAACATTTATCATATGATAGCAGTGTTGTTGGGGAAGCTACTGAGAAAATATACATTACCAGTCAAAAGTTTGGACACACCTACCCATTCAAGGGTTTTTCCTTATTATTACTATTTTCTACATTGTAGAATAATAGTGAAGACATCAGAACTAGGAAATAACACACATGGAATCATGTAGTAACCAAAAAAGTGTTAAACAAATTCAAATACACTACCGTTCAAAAGTTTGTGGTCACTTAGAAATGTCCTTGTTTTTGAAAGAAACACATTTTTTTGTCCATTAAAATAACATTGAATTGATCAGAAATACAGTGTAGACATTGTTAATGTAAATTACTATTGTATCTGGAAACGGCTGATTTTATGGCATATCTACACAGGCGTACAGAGGCCCATTATCAGCAACCATCACTCCTGTGTTCCAATAGCACGTTGTGTTAGCTAATCCAAGTTTAACATTTTAAAAAGGCTAATTGATCATTAGAAAACCCTTTTGTAATTATGTTTGCACAGCTGAAAACTGCTGTTCTGATTGAAGAAGCAATAAAACTGTCCTTCTTTAGACTAGTTGAGTATCTGGCGCATCAGCATTTGTGGGTTCGATTACAGGCTCAAAATGGCCAGAAACAAAGGCTTTCTTCTGAAACTCTATTCTTGTTCTGAGAAATGAAGGCTATTCCATGCAAGAAATTGCCAAGAAACTGAATATCTCGTACAACACTGTACTACTCCCTTCACAGAACAGCACAAACTGCCTCTAACTGGCAGCTTCATTAAATAGTATCCGCAAAACACCAGTCTCAACATCAACAATATGAAGAGGCGACTCCGGGATGCTGGCCTTCAAAAAAAAGCCATATCTCAAACTGGCCAATAAAAACAGAAGTTTAAGATGGGCAAAAGAACACAAACACTGGACAGAGGAACTCTGCCTAGAAGGCCAGCATCCTGGAGTCACCTCTTCACTGATCAATTAGCCTTTTAAAATTATATTAGCTTGGATTAGCTAACACAATGTGCCATTGGAACATAGGAGTGATGGTTGCTGATAATGGGCCTCTGTACGCCTACGTAAATATTATACACTGCTCAAAAAAATGAAGGGAACACTTAAACAACACAATGTAACTCCAAGTCAATCACACTTTTGTGAAATCAAACTGTCCACTTAGGAAGCAACACTGATTGACAATACATTTCACATGCTGTTGTGCAAAAGGAATAGACAAAGGAGTGGTTCTGCAGGTGGTGACGACAGACCACTTTACAATCCACACAAGTGGCTCAGGTAGTGCAGCTCATCCAGGATGGCACATCAATGCGAGCTGTGGCAAGAAGGTTTGCTGTGTCTGTCAGCGTAGTGTCCAGAGCATGGAGGCGCTACCAGGAGACAGGCCAGTACATCAGGAGACGTGGAGGAGGCCGTAGGAGGGCAACAACCCAGCAGCAGGACCGCTACCTCCGCCTTTGTGCAAGGAGGTGCAGGAGGAGCACTGCCAGAGCCCTGCAAAATGACCTCCAGCAGGCCACAAATGCGCATGTGTCTGCTCAAACGGTCAGAAACAGACTCCATGAGGGTGGTATGAGGGCCCGACATCCACAGGTGGGGGTTGTGCTTACAGCCCAACACCGTTCAGGACATTTGGCATTTGCCAGAGAACACCAAGATTCGCCACTGACGCCCTGTGCTCTTCACAGATGAAAGCAGGTTCACACTGAGCACATGTGACAGACGTGACAGTCTGGAGAACGTTTTGCTGCCTGCAACATCCTCCAGCATGACCGATTTGGCAGTGGGTCAGTCATGGTGTGAGGTGGCATTTCTTTGGGGGGCCGCACAGCCTTCCATGTGCTAGCCAGAGGTAGCCTGACTGCCATTAGGTACCGAGATGAGATCCTCAGACCCCTTGTGAGACCATATGCTGGTGCGGTTGGCCCTGGGTTCCTCCTAATGCAAGACAATGCTAGACCTCATGTGGCTGGAGTGTGTCACAGTTCCTGCAAGAAGAAGGCATTGATGCTATGGACTGGCCCACCCATTCCACAGACCTGAATCCAATTGAGCACATCTGGGACATCATGTCTCGCTCCATCCACCAATGCCACGTTGCACCACAGACTGTCCAGGAGTTGGCGGATGCTTTAGTCTAGGTCTGGGAGGAGATCCTTCAGGACACCATCCACCACCTCATCAGGAGCGTGCCCAGGCGTTGCAGGGAGGTCATACAGGCACGTGGAGGCCACACACACTACGCAGCCTCATTTTGACTTGTTTTAAGGACATTACATCAAAGTTGGATCAGCTTGTAGTGTGGTTTTCCACTTTAATTTTGAGTGTGACTCCAAATCCAGACCTCCATGGGTTGATACATTTGATTTCCATTGATAATTTTTGTGTGATTTTGTTGTCAGCACATTCAACTATGTAAAGAAAAAAGTATTTAATAAAAATATTTCACCCCCCCAAAAAAAACAATGACATTTCTAAGTGACTCCAAACTTTTGAATGGCAGTGTATATTTTATATGAGAGATTCTTTAAAGTAGTCACCCTTTGCCTTGATGACAGCTTTGCACAACCAGTTTCATGAGGTAGTCACCTGGAATGCAGTTCAATTAACAGGTGTGCTTAAAAGTTCATTTGTGGAATTTTTTAACCTTCTTAATGCATTTGAGATAATCACATTTCTTTCCTTCTTAATGTGTTTGAAACAATCAGTTGTGTTGTGACAAGGTAGGAGTGGTATACAGAGGATAGCTCTATTTGGTAAAATACCAAGTCCCTATTATGGCAAGAACTGCTCAATTAAGCAAAGAGAAATTACAGTCCATCATTACTTTAAGACATGAAGGTCAGTCAATCCGGAAAATGTATTTGAACATTTTTTCAAGTGCAGTCGCAAAAACCATCAAGTGCTATGATGAAACTGGCTCTTATGAGGACCGCCACAGGAAAGTAAGACCCAGAGTTACCTCTGCTGCAGAGAAGTTCTTTAGAGTTAACTGCACCTCAGATTTCAGCCCAAATAAATGCTTCACAGAATTCAAGTAACAGACATCTCAACATCAACTGTTCAGAGGAGCCGTGAATCAGGCCTTCATGGTCGAATTGCTGCAAAGAAACCACTACTAAAGGACACCAATAAGAAGAAGAGACATGGTCCACGAGCAATGGACATTAGACTGGTGGAAGTATGTCCTTTGGTCTGAGGAGTCCAAATTTGAGATTTTTGGTTCCAACGGCCATGTCTTTGTGAGACGCAGAGTAGGTTATCTGATAATCTCTACATGTGTGGTTCCCACTGTGAAGCATGGCGGAGGGGGTGTGATGATATGGGGGTGCTTTGCTAATGACACTGTGATTTATTTAGAATTCAAGGCACACTTAAGCAGCATGGCTACCGCAGCATTCAGCAGCGATACACCATCCCATCTGATTTGTGCTTAGTGGGACTATCATTTGTTTTTCAAAAGTACAATGACCCAACACACCTCCAGGCTGTGTAAGGGCTGTTTGACCAAGAAGGACCGTGATGGAGTGCTGCATCAGATGACCTGGCCTCCACATTCACCCGACCTCAACCTAAGTGAAATGGTTTGGGATGAGTTGGACCGCAGAGTGAAGGAAAAGTAGCCAACAAGTGCTCAGCAAACAGTATGTGGGAAAAGCATTTCAGGTTAAGCTGGCCGAGAGAATGCCAAGAGTGTGCAAAGCTGTCATCAAGGCAAAGGGTGGCTACTTTGAAGAATCTCAAATATAAATTATATTTTATTTTATTTGGTTACTACATGATTCCACATGTGTTATTTCATCGTTTTGATGTCTTCACTATTATTCTACAATGTAGAAAATAGTACAAATAAATAAAAACTCTTGAATGAGTAAGTGTGTCCAAACTTTTGACTGGTACTGTAGTTTACCATGGTACAAATGACTTCACACTCAAAGAAATAAAGCCACCCTTAAATTTGGAATATGCAATAGGGGTAACCGTGCCACTGGCCGCCCCTCCACCAGTGTTATTGTTTTTGTTGCCGATCTGAGGAGTGTGGCACAGCATGCTTTTTTTTCTTCTCTCCAGTAGATATTGTGCTCTTCTATCACGAACACAATGATGTACGAGGGGGAAAAAACTGTGTTGGTTATTTGCATGAACTTCTTTGTTGTTGTCTGTTTCACCATTAAGGATCCCAGTTTGAGGAAAAATATAGTTAACTTAATTGAAGGTACATTGAAAAAGTAGTTCACAACATCAAAAGTACTTTGTGAAAACGTAATTTATGTCAATCTGAAATGTCAGACTAGATCACTTTGGGGTCATATGTGACGGCCCGTCCCAACAGGGGCTTATGTTAACAGAATGTGTTATTTAGTCTATTAGACACAAAAACAATGTTTAAAGTGAGAAAAAGAAAGGAAATGACTGCTTACTTCATTCATATTTATTTTAGCAAAAAAAGTAATGTGTAGTTCCAGAAGAGAGCTACATTATGTTTCATGTTTTGTTTGGACCCCAGGAAGAGTAGCTACTGTATCTGCTGCTTTTTCAACAGCTAATGGGGATCCTAATAAAATACCAAATACCATCACTACATGGCAAACAAAATATTAACTAC
This sequence comes from Oncorhynchus keta, assembly GCF_023373465.1. Classification (NCBI taxonomy): domain Eukaryota; kingdom Metazoa; phylum Chordata; class Actinopteri; order Salmoniformes; family Salmonidae; genus Oncorhynchus; species Oncorhynchus keta. The sequence goes on from NC_068422.1 coordinate 28,754,193, forward strand.
TGAAAACACTGCCTAGATTTGAACTACCACAAAGCTACTGCAAACTGTAGTTAAATTACTAGTTGAATAACATGGACTACTCCCTAACACTGTATGATAGTTAATAACACACAGCAATAGCATTATTTATGATGCAGGTTATCTGTAAACTATACACCGTGTTAGTACGTCTAGTTAGATGTATATGACTTTGATTGTACTGTATAATACTAACATTTATGTATGACTAATTGCAACTCTCTCCAGTTGAAGAAAACAGAAAAATTCACAACTGACAACCTTTTAATATGATGTCTCATTTTGGACAAAGTCTGGCAAGAGTATGACTGTCTAATCTACAGAGCATGATAAAAAATGTTCCTCAAGGGACACATCATGGATATTAACTACAGGAGGCAGGGCATGAATCCCAAATGGCACCACCCTATTACCTACATAGTGCACTACTTTTGAACAGGGCCCATAAGGATCTGGTCAAACATTCTGCAATATATATGGAATAGGGATGTTATTTCGGATGCTTACAGGGAGTTTTCACTGAGACTAGAGGACAGGAAGTGTCTGATGGGACTGCTGAAAGACTGATAACAGCTATGGTCCACCCGACCCCCCAAAGCCAGCCCAATTAGTGAACCTTGACAATCACCTCTGCTTTCAAACACACGTCGAAACCTGTCAAACTATAATACCAAGATATTCAACACTCAATATTGGATACTAATGTTTTTAGCTTAATTTGTTGAACTAATGCTTACAATGCCTCATATATCACTTAAATCAATACATATCAGACATGGGTTCAAATAGTATTTATTTTATAGTTTGATTGAGTCTGCATAGAGGGCCAGATTGATGGGATTTACACTGTTGGGACTATTACAAATATCACATTTACTAAAGTATTCAGACCCTTTACTCTGTACTTTGTTGAAGCACCTTTGACAGCGATTACAGCCTCGAGTCATCTTGGATATGATGCAACAAGCTTGGTACACCTGTATTTGAGGAGTTTCACCCATTCTTCTATGCAGATCCTCTCAAGCTCTGTCAGGTTGATGGAGAGTGTTGCTGGACAGCTATTTTCAGGACTCTCAAGAGATGTTTGATCTGGTTCAAGTCCGGGCTCTTATTGTCCTGTTGGAAGCTGAATCTTCGCCCCAGTTTGAGGTCCTGAGCACTGGAGCAGGTTTTCAGCAAGGATCTCTCTGTACTTTGATCCGTTCATCTTTCCCTCGATCCTGACTAGTCTCCCATACCTGCCGTTGAAAAACATCCCCACAGCATGATGCTGCCACCACCATGCCTCACCATAAGGACGGTGCAAGGTTTCCTTCAGAAGTGACACCTGGCATTCATGCCAAAGAGTTCTTGGTTTCATCAGAATCATCAAAATCTTTTTTTCTCATGGTCAGAGTCCTTTAGGTGCCTTTTTGGAAAACTCCAAGTGGGCTGTCATGTGCCTTTTACTGAGGAGTGGCTTCTGTCTGGCCACTCTACCATAAAGGCCTGATTGGTAGAGTGCTGCAGAGATGGTTGTCCTTCCATCTCCGCAAAGGAACTCTGAGCACTGGCAGAATGACCATTGGGTTCCTGGTCACCTTCCTGACGAAGGCCCTTCTCCCTCGATTGCTCAGTTTTGCCGAGCAGCCAGGTCTAGGAAGAGCCTTGGTGGTTCCAAACTTCTTCTATTTAATAAATGATGGAGGCCACTGTGTTCTTGGGGACCTTCAATGCTGAAGACATTTTATGGTAACCTTCTTCAGATCTGTGCCGACACAATCCTGTCTCGGAGTTCTACGGACAATTCCTTTGACCTCGTGTCTTGGTTTTTGCTTTGACATGCACTGTCAACTGTGGGACCTTATATAGACAGGCGTTTGCCTTTCCAAATCATGCGCAATCAATTGAATTTACCACAGGTAGACTCCAATCAAGTTGTGGAAACATCTCAAGGATGATCAATGGAAACAGGATGCACCTGAGATCAATTTCAAGTCTCATAGCAAAGGGTCTGAATACTTATGTAAGTAAGGTATTTCTGTTTTTCTAAAAACCTGTTTTCCCCTTTGCAATTATAGGGTATTGTGTGTAGATTTATGAAGAATTGGTTTTATTTAATCCAGTTGAGAATAAGGCTGTAACGTATCAAAATGTGGAAAAAGTCAAGGGGTCTGAATACTTTCCGAATGCACTGTATGTTACCTACACAGCTATAGGAAAAGAGAGAGCGGTAGAGAGGGCAAAAGATAGGAGAAAGAGGAGTGCGGCACCATGCTCTATAGCACAGCCTCTCCCTCCCCCTGCTCCTCTCATTCCCTCCTCTTGTTATTTCTTCTCTCCCTGGGTTGTGCAGTTGTGTGTCCTGACCTTGCTGTTTCCCTGGTCCATCCATCTTGGGCTGCTTAGCCATTTCGCTGGCTTCATACTGGGTAGATTAACACAATTCATCACCACAATCATCCTCCATTCATCACCCGCTTTCCAATGAATGTTTTGACATCCAGTTAATTTTCTGCTGATGATTTATCAAATTATAATTACCATGCTCTGAAGGGCTCATTTATTATGTTGATACATGATAATGATGCCAAAGTGGATTGAATTTTAAGTAAGTTCTCTGTGCGATTATAACATGCGTTATTGTGAGTAATGTTAAGCGATTTGCTTCTTACGATCTTCACAGGCTCTCCAAAAACTCCTGAGACACTCCTTATGTTATAATAATCAATGCAACAAAAAAAAGAAGAGTTGGTGGGTTGTTAATTACATTTTCTCCCCTTCTACTTTTAACTGAACAAATTGTTTGGCTGGGTGCATGAAAAAGTTCAATTAGATGCCGAGCTGCTCCCATCTTACCATGCTCAGTAATTAAGGAGTGCAGTTAATTCAATCAAGGTCAGAGGCAATGGCAGAGTACAGAGAGCGTGGCGCAGCCAGTTAGGGCTGTTTCTTAATAGGTTAGAGGTTATTTCTCACATACTGCCCATATAGACACTTCATTAGCCCCGCTGCTTTAGAATTCACTGGGCTTCTTTAGCCTCATTATTATCCGGCTTTATTAAAATCCAATGGCCGCCTATCTGTTTCTATTACAGTGGAGCTGAACGGCTTAATACGCCGGGGCAGTGTTAAGGGCCAACCCACCAACTGCTGTTTATGACCGACTGAGGTAATGCTAAATTCTAATACCCATAGGGATACTAGTCTAACGGTTGTTTTCTCTGTAACTCACTGCAGTGGAGAAAAAAATACAGCATGGGCAATCAGGCTAAACTAGCCTGGCCTCCATGGAATTCATACATGTATCCACTACTCCATCTATGTGCCAGGTTAAACCCCTTGAGTCTATTCACATGACCTTTGACCTTATGAAAGGGAAGGGGTGATACCTAGTCAGTTGTGCAACTGAATGCATTCAACTGAAATGTGTCTTCCGCATTTAACCCAACCCCTCTGAATCAGGGTCATGCTTGTGCTTGTGCTCGATGCTTGATGAAATGCATGGCGGTGTCTTTTAAAAAGTATAGGAATAGTTAAACTCCCGTTTGATATGAATTGGGGGTTAACACAGAGCTACAGTACCCATAACACTGAGGGATAGGACTGTGCTAGCCTACCGCACAGCATTCTGGGAAAGCCGAAGCGTGGAGAGGATGTGAGATGAAGAGAGGGGGACCGAGGAGGAGGAGAGGACCAAGTAGGTGTGAAAGGTTATTGAAAGCGTAGAGAATTCTCCTGGCGGAGGAAGCATTGTTTACAGCTATCATTTTTTTTACAATTTGCCCTTGGACTGGGGCCTATAAACTGCTCTGCTATCCAATCCCCCCCACCCACCCACACACATACACACGCACAAACTACACCTCCCCGCACCCCCCCCCCCACCCCGGTGAACGAGAGAATGTAATTGTGAGTTCCCCCTGGATGTCCCAAAAGTGAAAGATGTGTCTGGTAAGTGAGAGAGGTCAAACATGAGCATGGATATTTATTACATGCACTGCAACCAGATGGAGAAGGCCCATCCATCACACTGAGCCGTCAGCATGGTCACTAACGCTTCACATAAAGAGACCTCCTCCCTCTCTAGATTCGCCTTCTCTCTCTCTACCTCTCTGAAAGCGGGAAGTCCACCCACACCGAGTGAGGTCAGGTGATGAAGGGAGGGAGGGGAGAGAGAGTAGGAGGAAAGAGATAGAGGGAGAAAGAGGAGGAGAGAAGAGACCCCACCGGATACGAACCCTCAGTAGAACAACAGAGCCCTAGTTTAATCCCCTTTCTACCGCCTTTCCTTTTCCCCTCTCTCTGATAGGCCAGAGCTATTATTAAAGTTCACTTTTATCAATACTGTGGTGACCGAGCAGCCGGACAGACAGGGTTAGGGTAGGTCAGTGTAAACAGTTGGATACAGTCAGCTTGGGGAGATATTAAAAGTGTTGGTGTTGGTGTGTGAGTGTGTGTGTTTGCGAGCAGGGGAGCAGACCAGGAGATGGGCGTATCTGACACTTGCTCCCTCATTCATCAAGATCCTCATAGGCCCGTCGGTGACAATGAAAAGATTTCACAATACAGCCTGGGCAGAAACTCATTCTGCTGCTCATCCATCATGCTCAGCCTAGCTAGCCGTTCCACTGACCTAATCTGTGATGCCAGGACTCTCCGCCTGTCCTGGCCCCTAACCCACCGGGCCCCCAGCCTAACTGCCCCCCACAGAGAAACTCTTCTTAAAGGGGACCTCTAAGAATGTGGGAGGGGCAGGAGACCATAGGGGCCAGGAGAGAAAGGCCAAGAACCTCAGACACAGACAGGTTAGACAACGTAAGGATATTCTGCTGTCAGGGCTATCATACAACGAGGGGAGACAGGGGGATGTGGGATGATTGAGAGAGAGATATGAAAGAAAGGAAGGGAGCGAGAGAGGGGGGAGAAAAGAGGAGAGCAGAAAAAGTGAGTGGGAAAGAGCAAAAGGAGGGAAATGTGTGTTAAATTACATGAGGGAAAAAGAAAACGGCTGAAAATACGTCATACATCAAGGAAATCTCCTTCAACCATGTCCTTCCGACCTACTGTCACTCTTCTGATTAGACAGCTCGGTCACTGTCACAAACAAAACTCTATTAAAGGTCTGGGAGCATGATGGACAGCAGATACACTGGAGATTGCTCTAGGATATTTCAGTTAGGTGGATTGTACAGGTGTCGGATGTTAATTTGACCAGTATTGTTGCAGCAAAATAATCCAGCAGCAACAGGATTTGATTTTGTTTTCTTTTCTGCAGATGTAAGTAATGTTGCTTAATCGGTGGTTAGGTTATTAGCTGGCCAAAATTAGGCTACATGAAATGTGCAATAGTGTTAATATACCGTAACTGTGTGTTAGTGCAGGTTTTCAGTGAATTTATGCAAATCACGACGCTCATCTGCATTCCTACAGCACAGGAAAATGTTCGGTGACAACAGAGTGATCAAATTAAGATCCAACACCTGCATGCTGTATTGTGCTAACAGGTATAATTACGCTTTTGTGAATTTACAGTCTAAATAATAATAATAATAATAATGATATACTATACAAAATAATACACATCTTACTCTCCCCCACTTTCTCGCTCCCTTTTCTTCTTTCCATCTCACCCCTTCACTCTCCCTCTGTCTCTCCTGCTGTGTTTTCTGTTCTCAGTGTGAGTGAGTGTTAGTTAGCCCTAGATAACCCTAGTCCCTGACCCTGAAACAGTTCTTATGGTGCTCTATTCCCCAAACCCCAGTGCCAGACAGTCAGCTGAACCTCCCCCTCCTCCTAATCTCTCTAACTGTCCTGTATAAGTCACTGGACATTGATGGCTAATATGACCCATATCCTTCCTCAGGGCCCAAAATAATCAACCCTGAACCATGGACACGTTACAATAACATTGTCACTGCTAAACAGGAAAATAATCGTCTTGTAATGTTATAAGGTATCAATAGAAAAATATGACAAAAGAGGATTTTAGGACAAACTACAAACGTATGATCTGATGTTTCTATTCCAAAAGTTCTGTACAGAATTTGATCTAATAATAGAAAAACTGTAAACAGTTTCGATGAATATATTGATGAGGAACACAAAGTAGAGTCTGAAAAACACTTCCAGAAGAAAGCTAAAACATGATTTTCCTCCCTAATCGCTGGCTAAGTTTATTTACCCGCTTCAACATTTCAAAGTCAGACCATTTATTGCATCATACAGATGTAGGACCTTCATTTCATCATCCGGCAATGCAGGACATTTGAAATGTGTATTTGAGGTTCATGTAATTTTCCTCTATGAAAAATGAAACAACCCCCCAAAAAATGTAAATTTCAGGGAAAACTAACATCAAGCCCCGTACTGGAAGTTAGCTCAGCCCAGCTCATACTTAGGGACAGATATAATCTATGGAGCTCTGAAATCCTTTTTGGGGTAGAAAATAATCATACTTTGTAGTAATTTAGAAGACGCTCTAATCCAGAGTGGTTTACAGTTATAGTGCATTCATATTACAGTCATAGTAAGTCATTTTTTAAAACTTAATTCGTTGTCAGCAAAGTCAGTGCTGGTAGGAGAATAATCACACCCAAACAGGGATATAAAATAGATTATTTTTTGTTTTATTGACACATAATATGCAGGAAACACTGTAAACGTCTCACAAAAAAATTATCCACAGATACAGTATAAGGATATTTGTCATGCCCTTCTCAGCCCCTACAGTGAGTGGGCAGTGTTTTGACCAGTAAGAAGCCACAGGCTCTGGTTCCTTGACTTCGGATGGCAATTGGCAGCATCCAGGAGGCAGCAGCAGGAGAACCAGGGCCTCTCTCAACCTACGCCCCACCACAGTGCACCATCCACGGGTACTCACCCTGGTCAGACTGGGTCTGCTTAATGGGCCTACTGTGAGACTATGCCAACACCCACCAGGTGAACATACACTACCGTTCAAAAGTTTGGGGTCCCTTAGAAATGTCCTTGTTTTTGAAAGAAAACTAATTTTTTGTGCATTAAAATAACATCAAATTTGATCAGAAATACAGTGGGCTGATTTTTTATGGAATATCTACATAGTGTGACAATACAGAGGCGGATGCAAGATGCAAGCAACGATGGTTTAATGAATACAGTTTACAACAGCAACAGGACAGACAGACTGTACTCAGATGGAATCCGACCCAGGGACTAGGGCGCATCTTCCAATGATAGCCTGCTGAGAAATCCAGGGGAGTGTGTCCGGATGGGTAGGAAGGAGCACAGCAGATAATCCACACAAGGGCGGCGAGAGAAGAGCACAGACACACGACACAACCTCAGGGAAGTAACAACGATCTGACAACAAGAAACACTGGTTACAGAACATATAAAGGGAAGATAAGTGGTTCCAGCTGGCGCAGACAATCAGGCCGAGATTGGGAACCACGCCCACACAAACACGGGAGAGAGAGAGAGAGAGAGAGAGAGAGAGAGAGAGAGAGAGAGAGAGAGAGAGAGAGAGAGAGAGAGAGAGAGAGAGAGAGAGAGGCAGTGGATTCATGAACCGTGACAATACCCCCCCCCCCTAGGAACGCCTCTTGGCGTTCCCAGGCGAATTACCCTGTCGATTGAAATCATCGATAAGGGAGTGATCCAGAATGTCCCTAGCAGGTACCCAACTTCTCTCCTCCGGGCCATAACCCTCCCAGTCCACCAGGTACTGGAATCCGCGTCCCCTCCTTCTAGAGTCCAAAATACGATTGACAGAAAAGGTGGGTTCCCCATCAACAAGTCGTGGGGGCGGGGGAACCGGGACCGGCGGGTTAATGCGTGCCTGAAACACAGGTTTTATTTTAGACACATGAAAGGTAGGATGAATTCTCCTATACGCCGGAGGAAGCTTGAGCCGGACCGCCACCGGACTAATGATACTGGTGACTTTGAACGGGCCGATAAATTTGGGAGCAAGCTTGTTCGAAACGGATCGGAGTGGAATGTTCTTAGTAGAAAGCCACACTCTTTGGCCAACGACGGCTTCGACCGGTGGCGATCGGCCTTAGCCTTGGTGCGCGCCCCCACCCGGAGAAGAGTCTCACGGGCTCTGCTCCATGCGTGACGGCACCTCTGGATGAAAGCGTGAGCGGAAGGAACAGTGACCTCGGACTCCGTACTGGGAAAGATAGGTGGCTGGTAACCTAAACTACACTCAAACGGAGAGAGACCCGTAGCTGCCACTGGCAACGAATTGTGAGCGTACTCAACCATAGAGAGTTGTTGACTCCAGGAAGAGGGATTCTTAGAAACCAAACATCGCAACACTCTCTCCAAATCTTGGTTGGCCCTCTCCGTTTGACCGTTGCTCTGGGGATGAAACCCTGAAGACAGGCTGACACTCGCTCCCAGTAACCTACAAAACTCTTGCCAAAACTTGGACACAAATTGGGGCCCCCTGTCAGAAACTACGTCCATCGGCAGGCCATGTAAGCGAAAGACGTGATCCACGACAGCTACCGCTGTCTCCTTGGCAGATGGTAATTTAGGCAAGGGAATAAAATGAGCCGCCTTCGAGAACCGGTCCACCACGGTCAACACCGTCTTGCCCTGGGAGGGCGGGAGGGCGGTAACAAAATCTAGCGCGATGTGGGACCAGGGTCTCGAAGGGACCGACAGCGGTTGGAGTAACCCATCTGGGGGTCGATTAGAAGTCTTCCCAGTGGCACAAACCGAGCAAGCCAAGACAAAACTGTGAATGTCACGAGCCATCAGTGGCCACCAAAAGCGTTGCTTAACCAAAAAGCTAGTGCGGCTGACTCCTGGATGACACGCTACGTTGGAGCAATGCCCCCACCGAATAACATCAGACCGACACCCCTCCGGCACAAACAACCGATTAGGCGGACAACCGGGCGGAGGCGTTACCCCTTCTAAGGCCGTTTTGACCCTCGATTCAACCTCCCATGTGAGTGTGGATACCACTAGGGTCCCGGGTAGGATGCACTCGGGAGTGGATGGGCGTTCGGAATGGTCAAAAATGCGAGAAAGGGAATCGGGTTTGACATTCTTGGAACCCGGGCGATACGAGAGAGAGAAGTCAAAACGTCCGAAAAAGAGTGCCCACCGCGCCTGCCTGGAGTTGAGTCGCTTGGCGGTTCTGATATATTCCAAATTCTTGTGATCTGTCCAAACTATAAAAGGTACCCCCGAACCCTCTAACCAATGGCGCCACTCCTCCAGTGCTAACTTCACTGCCAACAACTCTCTGTTGCCAATGTCGTAGTTGCGTTCCGCAGGTGATAACCGATGGGAAAGGAACGCACAAGGGTGCATCTTGTCGTCAGAAGAGGAACGTTGGGAAAGTACCGCACCTACCCCCACCTCTGAAGCGTCCACCTCTACTACGAACTGACGCGAGGGATCGGGAGCTATGAGGACGGGAGCCGAAACAAAGCGGCTCTTGAGTTTGGCGAATGCAGCCTCGGCTGTATCGGACCACCTGAACGTCACTCTGGGGAGGTTAAGGCGGTAAGAGGAGCGACTATCTGACTAAAGTTGCGAACGAAACGCCGGTAGAAATTGGCGAATCCCAGAAACCTCTGTAGGGCCTTACGGGAATCTGGGCTTGGCCAATCCACCACAGCCTTAACCTTGTCAGGATCCATGCGAATACCTTCAGTCGAGACGATGTAACCTAGGAATGGAACGGATTGTGCATGAAAAATGCATTTCTCCGTCTTGACAAAAAGTCCATTCTCCAACAACCTCTGAAGCACTCGTCTGACGTGCTGAACGTGTTCCTGGAGAGAAGAAGAAAAAAAATCAGTATGTCATCCAGGTAAACATATATGAACTGATCAATCATATCTCTCAGCACGTCATTGACGAGTGCCTGGAAAACCGCTGGGGAGTTGGATAGCCCAAAAGGCATGACCAAATATTCGAAGTGCCCTCTGGGGGTGTTAAATGCGGTCTTCCATTCGTCCCCCCCCCTTATGCGAACCAAATTATATGCATTACGTAAATCCAACTTAGTGAACACGGATGCTCCCTGTAACCTTTCAAAGGCTGAGGACATCAACGGTAAGGGATAGGTATTCTTCACTGTGATGTTATTCAACCCACGGCAATCAACGCAAGGACGCAGAGATCCGTCCTTCTTCCCCACAAAGAAGAACCCCGCCCCCGCTGGAGAAGAGGAAGGACGAATGAATCCAGATGCCAGAGAATCAGAGATGTATCTCTCCATAGCCTCCCTCTCAGGAACAGAGAGTGAATATAACTTGCCTTTAGGCGGAGACTCACCTGGCAATAATTCTATTGCACAGTCATAGGGGCGATGCGGAGGAAGAGAAGCAGCACGGGACTTACTGAACACCTCCTTCAGGTCGAGGTATTCAACGGGCACGTTAGACAAATCCACTGCCTCCTCTAGAAACACAGAATCAGACACAGACGAACAGGCAGACACTAAACAGGACTCAAGACACTTGTTACTCCACATGGATATAGAGTTATGAGCCCAGTCAACTCTGGGGTTGTGTTGGGTGAGCCAAGGGTGGCCGAGAACTAATGGTGCAAGGGGTGAGTCCATGAGTAGAAATGATAGTGTCTCAGTGTGATTGCCAGAAGTGATGAGTGTGATAGGTTCAGTGGTGTGAGAAATGTTGGGGAGTTCTTGACCATTGAGAGCGTTGACGGATATCTTGTGCGTGAGTGAGGTGATAGGAATCTGGAGTTTGTGAGCGAGCTTGAAGTCCATGAAATTACCCTCTGCTCCTGAGTCCAGTAAGGCTTGGGTGTTGTGCGTGTGGGTGGCCCATCTTAGTCTTACCGGGAGGAGAGTAGATGATGAGGTCTTCTCTGTGGTGACACCACCCGATAGTAGCCTCATGTTTACTACCGGGCCTGATCTTTTACCGGGCAGGAGTGGATAAAGTGGCCCGCTCTACCTGGGATCTCCGCCTCTCCCTCTCTTCCCGGGAGAGGCGAGCTCTCCCCAGCTGCATGGGTTCATGAGCGGAGGCTGAACTGGCCGTGTGCCCGCCGCTGGCATGCCCGCCCTCCGTGTCGTTATACGGTCTGTTAGGGCATGCTCGGCGGCCAATACGACTCAGCCGAGCGTCGACCCTCAAGGCTAGTTCCACTAGTCCATTTAAACTCCTGGGAAGGTCCAGAACATAAATCTCCTTCTGGATCCGGTCCTCCAGCCCATGCAGGAACATGTCCCACTGCGCCTCCTCGTTCCACTGACACTCTGCGGCCAGAGTGCGGAATTGGATGGAGTATTCCGATACTGAACGGTCTCCTTGGCGAAGGTCAGCGAGGCCCGATTGAAGACCCTTCTCATCTCCTCGGAGAGTGTCTGGAAAGAGGTGCAGCATGGGTCCTGGTTCGCCCACACCGCCGTTCCCCAAAGAGCCGCTTTGCCTGATAGCAGTGTGAGTACGAATGCTACCTTAGACTGTTCACGGTTGAAGGTCCGTGGCTGCAACGAGAAATGCATGGAACATCTCGTAAGAAAGGCTCTGCAATAGTCAGGATCACCTGAATAACCCTCTGGTGTCGGTAGCCGTGGCTCTAGCTGGGAATCCGGCTCTGGCGGGGCGGGTTGAACTGCCGGTGTAGGTGGCGCAGCGGAACCCCTCAGATGTTGTAATTGTTGGATCAGCTGGGATACCTGCGTCGCAAGGGCTTGTACTGCCCGACCTGTGCTGGAGATGTTCTCCTCTTGTTGATCCATTCTCGTGATACTGCGGGAAATGAATTCGGTCAGACTCGTTGAACTCGCTGCATCCATGGTCTGGTCAGATCGTTCTGTGACAATACAGAGGCGGATGCAAGATGCAAGCAACGATGGTTTAATGAATACAGTTTACAACAGCAACAGGACAGACAGACTGTACTCAGACGGAATCCGACCCAGGGACTAGGCGCATCTTCCAATGATAGCCTGCTGAGAAATCCAGGGAGTGTGTCCGGATGGGTAGGAAGGAGCACAGCAGATAATCCACACAAGGGCGGCGAGAGAAGAGCACAGACACACAACACAACCTCAGGGAAGTAACAACGATCTGACAACAAGAAACACTGGTTACAGAACATATAAAGGGAAGATAAGTGGTTCCAGCTGGCGCAGACAATCAGGCCGAGATTGGGAACCACGCCCACACAAACACGGGAGGGAGAGAGAGAGAGAGAGAGAGAGAGAGAGAGAGAGAGAGAGAGAGAGGGAGGCAGTGGATTCATGAACCGTGACACATAGGCATACAGAGGCCCATTATCAGCAACCATCACTCCTGTGTTCCAATGGCACGTTGTGTTAGCTAATCCAAGTATATCATTTTAAAAGGCTAATTGATCATTAGAAAACCCTTTTGCAATTACAGTATGTTAGCACAGCTGAAAACTGTTGTCCTGATTAAAGATGCAATAAAACTGTCCTCAACGTCAACAATGAAGTAGCGACTCCAGGATGCTGGCCTTCTAGGCAGAGTTGCAAAGAAAAAGCCATATCTCAGACTGGCCAATAAAAATAAAGGACTAAGATGGGCAAAAGAAAACCGACGCTGGACAGAGGAACTTTGCCTAGAAGGCCAGCATCCTGGAGTCGCATCTTCACTGTTGACATTGAGACTGGTGTTTTGCGGGTACTATTTAATGAAGCTGCCAGTTGAGGACTTGTAAGGCGTCTGTTTCTCAAACTAGACACTCTAATGTACTTGTCCTCTTGTTCAGTTGTGCACTGGGGCCTCCCATTCCTCTTTCTATTCTGGTTAGATCCAGTTTGACCTGTTCTGTGAAGGGAGTAGTACACAGTGTTGCACAAGATCTTCAGTTTCTTGTGCAATTTCTCGGATGGAATAGACTTAATTTCTCAGAACAAGAATAGTTTCAGAAGAAAGGACTTTGTTTCTGGCAATTTTGAGCCTGTAAACAAACCCACAAATGCAGATACTCCAGATACTCAACTAGTCTAAAGAATGCCAGTTTTATTGCTTCTTTAATCAGGACAACAGTTCTCAGCTGTGCTAACATAATTGCAAAAGGGTTTTCTAATGATCAATTAGACTTTTAAAATGATAAACTTGGATTAGCTAACACAAAGTGCCATTGGAACACAGGAGTGAAAAAAACCAAATCTGCCATTTCAAGCTACAATAGTCATTTACAACATTAACAATGTTTACACTGTATTTCTGATCAATTTGATGTTATTTTAATGTACAATTTGTTTTGTTTTTCTTTCAAAAACAAGGACATTTCTAAGTGACCCCAAACTTTTAAACGGTATTGTATATACACACGGACACACACGGACACACACACACACAAGCAAACATGTGCACATGACAGACACTCCAGGAAAACACACACATACTGGCAATTTCCACAGAATGGAAAGGATTAAAAAGGTCTTGAACAGAAAAATTCTATAAAAGAATGATATTGGCAGTAATATACTATAGTATCATATTCATAATGAAGCATTTAAGAATATAAATGGAAAATGTAACGTGGTTTTGGTAGAAGTGAGAGCATTTTGAGATGTCCTGAACGAGTTTGAAAGGGGAACGTTTTTATAGTGGAGCCTGTTAAGGAAGAGGAGAGTCTTCAAGTGATTTTTTTTATAATTTAAGAGGCTGACACTTTAAATGGCCTGGCTGACATCTTAACTGCTCTGCCAATCAATATTTCCTATAACTCTCATTGTCAGCGGCAAAATAAAAATATAATGCCGGGGTCAAACGAGAGTGGCAGAGCATTAAGAGGCTATCAAGGTTTCTCATTAATGCAGATAGCCCATCACAAATAAAACACACACGTCCTGAATGATACAGCCACGCATTTCCCTGAGAAATGTTCACTATTTTAAAGATTCGAATCGCTGGGTGTGAGACGAATGTTGAAGGCATCACTGTCAAAATCCTAAACATACAGAAGAAATACCTGTTTCAGAAGAGAAGATTTTCAGAACAATATGAATGTCAGATATATATATTGCTACAGTATATGTATGTAGGTAGTAAAACAACTGGGTTCCTGTTTTAAATCCGGTGAGTATAATATATTCCTCCTAGACAGAAAACAATGCAAGTAAAATGCAACAAGAACGTTCCTACAGAACAGAGCACTGTGCATCTACTCCTTTAATACATCCCAGTAGATTCCATATCAATGTGAGGAAGAGCAGACTATTAAGCAGGGGTTTAACCTGTCAATCAAACCCTGTCAACCTATCACATCGGCCCGCTCGGTTCCGCCTCCTCCTTTACTCCCCGTGCGATATGCTGCTGACAGTTTGGACACTTTGATTGACATCTCTCCTGATCCAAGCGTTGGGAGGCATCAGTTTGGACATTTAGGACATCTAGGACATGGGTGGGGGAGATTAAGGTGGACGTTTGAGGGGAGGATGGGAATGGTTACAAGGAGGAGGAAGGCAGGTTGATCAGTTGGAAAAGTATTTTTGCCCAAATTAAACCGAGGTGTGAAAACATTGTCAGGGTGCCACACCATTGTATTAGGAGGACAGAGTCATTTTGGGATTTAACTGGGGCTCTGATTAAAGGCCTGGTGAGAGGTTTACTTCAGCTGGGCCAGAAGGGGAGAGGTCAACCTGGTCATAGTTTAGAAAGGGAGGCTTCTAATTGAGCTCCATTGGTGGGGTGGGGGGGAGCAAAAGAGAGAGAGAGAGAGAGAAAGAGAGAGTGAAGCAGCACGCAAGTGACAGAGAGTACTCTAGCCCTCAACCCAATGGCAGTGCTGTGTATCCTATTACTCGACTACCTGCTCCAAACCCTTTGGATTCCACAGCGTTCTGTTAACCATCAGCAATTATCTCCCTGTCAGAGCTAAAGGTAACACATTTCCTTGCATCCAGCCATCCTCTATCATAGGCTGGATTCCGGCATCAGCTGACAGCAACTAAATCACGGCAGTCAGACAGCCAGCCAGCCCAGACTCCTGACAGACAAATGCACTACCTTGGAAAACCTGGCCCTATCACTCAGGGAAGAGGAGGAGGTGGAGGGAAGAAGGGGAAGGGGGAAAAGGATGAGTCTCTCCCTGTTGACCTCACATTTCCTTTTTTTTCAATCTCTTGTAAAGGTCTCTCTCTCGTAGTGGTCTCTCTCGTAGTGGTCTCTCTCGTAGTGGTCTCTCTCGTAGTGGTCTCTCTCTGTGTAGGAGAATGAATGCCCTGGTTTCTGTAAGCACAGGACCAATTTCCCAAATCAGAGTGTTATTAATGGAGATCTCAAAGGTGCAGGTCTTGTGGGCCTGTTTCAGGCTTCATCTACTAGCCCAGGTTAACCCACTTTAGATGGCCTCAAGGAGCCGGGGCCATGAGTTATCTAAGTTGCATAGTACAACAACTATCAAACAATAGGCATTTGGTTTTGTTTTTTACTTCATTTTTTTGTTACTAATAGACAAATAGTATCTCTACACACTGTGCTGTGTTTAGGGAAGTACATTATCTAAAGGCTCGGACACACCGGCAGCGTTTGCCGGCTGAGAGTAGTTAGCACTAGAGGTCGACCGATTATGATTTTTCAACGCCGATACCGATTATTGGAGGACCAAAAAAAAAGCAGACACTGATTAATCAGCCACTTTGTAATAATGACAATTACAACAATACTGAATGAACACTTATTTTAACTTAATATAATACATCAATAAAATAAATTTAGCCTAAAATAAAATGAAACATTTTCAATTTGGTTTAAATAATGCAAAAACAAAGTGTTGGAGAAGAAAGTAAAAGTTCAATATGTAAAAAAGCTAACGTTTAGGTTCCTTGCTCAGAACATGAGAACATATAAAAGCTGGTGGTTCCTTTTAACACGAGTCAATATTCAATATTCCCAGGTAAGAAGTTTTAGATTGTAGTTATTATAGGAATTATAGGACAATTTCTCTCTATACGATTTGTATTTCATATACCTTTGACTACTGGATGTTCTTATATGCACTTTAGTATTGCCAGTGTAACAGTATAGCTTCCGTCCCTCTCCTCACCCCATACCTGGGCTCGAACCAGGAACACATTGACAACAGCCACCCTCGAAGCAGTGTTACCCATCGCTCCACAAAAGCCTTGCAGAGCAAGGGGAACAACCACTCCAAGTCTCAGAGCGAGTGACGTTTGAAACGTTATTAGCGCGCACCCCGCTAACTAGCTAGCCATTTCACATCGGTTACACCAGCCTAATCTCGGGAGATGATAGGCTTGAAGTCATAAACAGCTCAATGCTTGAAGCACAGCGACGAGCTGCTGGCAAAATGCACGAAAGTGCTGTTTGAATGAATGCTTACGAGCTGCCTGCTACCATCGCTCAGTCAGACTGCTCTATCAAATCATAGACTTAATTATAACATAATAACACACAGAAATACGAGCCTTATGTCATTAATATGATCGAATCTGGAAACTATCATCTCGAAAACAAGACGTTTATTATTTCAGTGAAATACGGAACCGTTCCGTATTTTATCTAACAGGTGGCATCCATAAGTCTCAATATTCCTGTTACATTGCACAACCTTCAATGTTATGTCATAATTACGTAACATTCTGGCAAATTAGGCAGCCCAAACTGTTGCATATACACTGACTGCGCGCAATGACCGCAAGAGAAGTGACACAATTTCACCTGGTTAATATTGCCTGCTAACCTGGATTTCTTTTAGCTAAATATGCAGTTTTATATAAATATAAATATAGTGTATTTACAATGTGTATTAATATATACTTTTGTGTGTTGATTTTAAGAAAGGCATTGATGTTTATGGTTAGGTACAGTCGTGCAACGATTGTTCTTTTTTCGCAAATGAGCTTTTGTTAAATCATCCCCCGTTTGGCGAAGTTGGCTGTCTTTGTTAGGAAGAAATAGTCTTCACAGAGTTCGTCACGAGCCAGGTTAGCAGGCAATATTAACTAAATATGCAGGTTTAAAAATATATACTTCTGTGTATTGATTTTAAGAAAGGCATTGATGTTTATGGTTAGGTACACATTGGAGCAAGACAGTTCTTTTTCGCGAATACACACCGCAACGATTATATGCAACGCAGGACACGCTAGATAAACTAGTAATATCATCAACCATGTGTTGTTAACTAGTGATTAAGATTGATTGTTTTTTATAAGATAAGTTTAATGCTAGCTAGCAACTTACCTTGGCTTCTTACTGCATTCGCATAACAGGCAGTCTTCTCGTGGAGTGCAATGTAATCAGGTGGTTAGAGCGTTGGACTAGTTAACTGTAAGGTTGCCAGATTGAATCCCCGAGCTGACAAGGTAAAAATCTGTCATTCTGCCCCTGAACAAGGCAGTTAACCCACCGTTCCTAGGCCGTCATTGAAAATAAGAATGTGTTCTTAACTAACTTGCCTAGTTAAATAAAGCCATTCCGATTAATCGGCCGACCTCTATTTAGCACCTAGGAAAAGAGTGCCGGCCGAATTTGCATACTGAGTGCAAACTGAAAATATCAGCAGTCAGACGCCTACCAGCAGCTGGTCCCTAAAACAAACAGTAGACCGTCATTCGGTATGATGCGTTTTCTCCTCAAAGGTATCAACAATGAGTACAGCATTCCATACTTTGATTCTCACAAAATCAGAATGCTTGGAATTATATAAAAAATGCTATTATAGAGGCCAATGCTGACTGAATATGAGAGTGATTAAAAAAGCAGACAGACAGACACACACAGACAGGTTGAGCGGAGCTGATCTCTACTCACCACGACATAACCTTTCCCTTGTGTCAAACACGCTCACCGTACAACCCTGCTCCATGTCACCACTGCTCACCATATCACTGTTCAACATCACACCTATCATCAGGTCTCTGCATGGAGAACTTAGACAGGATCTGTCACAGTTTCTGCCTCACAGTCATCCGTTCATGCTTTATAATCCACTATTTACCTGCTATTTCCTTCCACATTATATAATGATAACGAAATATTCTCACTACACAGTAAGCCTAATTGAACTACCCAATTAAGCTGTTGTGTTTCATTTGGTATTCATTGAAACAAGTTCCACATGTGCCATTCGGTACTGGTGACCAATAGTGTTCAATTCTTTGAAGTACCAGAGTACACATTGTTACCTCATAATGGCTGGTTAAATACAAGGTCAATTAAATACCGGTAAAAACTGCACTACAAACTAGCCTTGAAGCGTTAATGACAATGTGTTAAAAAGCAGTCACAGCAATCCCATCGGTTCACATTAGCATATTGGTTTCAGAGCAGGTAGACACCCTGTATCAGCGGGGGTGAGGATGACCAGGGGTGGGAGTGCTACCTGCCACTGAACTGCCACGTCAGATAGGATGTGTTTAACGATAAGCTGTCAGTCCCTATCACACACACACACGCTACCACACACCACACACACACACACACACACACACACACACACACACACACACACACACACACACACACACACACACACACACACACACACACACACACACACACACACACACACACACACACGCTAGTCCACCACACACACACACACACGCGCGCATGCACACAGTGAGCTTAAGAAGTGCTGAATGACATTTCAAAACTAAAAGGTTACATTTATGAAGTTCAGGGCTTTTGATAGGTGGTCCCACCATTGTTACATCACACCGTTGACTGTCGTTAGACGCCTAATGAGCTTCTGGTCAGCGGGGTGGTGGCACCGGGATCCTCATCTCTCCCAAGTGGTCTTTCTCTCTTTCTCCCCTTACCCATCTGTCTATTGCCTCCTTTGAATTCCACGCTGTCACAGTTACCAGCCCTTTCAAGCTTAACATCCTTATCATTTATCGCCCTCCAGGTTCCCTCGGAGAGTTCATCAATGAGCTTGATGCCTTGATAAGCTCCTTTCCTGAGGACGGCTCACCTCTCACAGTTCTGGGCGACTTTAACCTCCCCACGTCTACCTTTGACTCATTCCTCTCTGCCTCCTTCTTTCCACTCCTCTCCTCTTTTGACCTCACCCTCTCACCTTCCCCCTACTCACAAGGCAGGCAATACGCTTGACCTCATCTTTACTAGATGCTGTTCTTCCACTAACCTCATTGCAACTCCCCTCCAAGTCTCCGACCACTACCTTGTATCCTTTTCCCTCTCGCTCTCATCCAACACTTCCCACACTGCCCCTACTCGGATGGTATCGCGCCGTCCCAACCTTCGCTCTCTCTCCCCCGCTACTCTCTCCTCTTCCATCCTATCATCTCTTCCCTCTGCTCAAACTTTCTCCAACCTATCTCCTGATTCTGCCTCCTCAACCCTCCTCTCCTCCCTTACTGCATCCTTTGACTCTCTATGTCCCCTATCCTCCAGGCCGGCTCGGTCCTCCCCTCCCGCTCCGTGGCTCGACGACTCATTGCGAGCTCACAGAACAGGGCTCCGGGCAGCCGAGCGGAAATGGAGGAAAACTCGCCTCCCTGCGGACCTGGCATCCTTTCACTCCCTCCTCTCTACATTTTCCTCCTCTGTCTCTGCTGCTAAAGCCACTTTCTACCATTCTAAATTCCAAGCATCTGCCTCTAACCCTAGGAAGCTCTTTGCCACCTTCTCCTCCCTCCTGAATCCTCCCCCCCCCCCCCTCCTCCCTCTCTGCAGATGACTTCGTCAACCATTTTGAAAAGAAGGTCGATGACATCCGATCCTCGTTTGCTAAGTCAAACGACACCGCTGGTTCTGCTCACACTGCCCTACCCTATGCTCTGACCTCTTTCTCCCCTCTCTCTCCAGATGAAATCTCGCGTCTTGTGACGGCCGGCCGCCCAACAACCTGCCCGCTTGACCCTATCCCCTCCTCTCTTCTCCAGACCATTTCCGGAGACCTTCTCCCTTACCTCACCTCGCTCATCAACTCATCCCTGACCGCTGGCTACGTCCCTCCGTCTTCAAGAGAGCGAGAGTTGCACCCTTCTGAAAAAACCTACACTCGATCCCTCCGATGTCAACAACTACAGACCAGTATCCCTTCTCTCTTTTCTCTCCAAAACTCTTGAGCGTGCCGTCCTTGGCCAGCTCTACCGCTATCTCTCTCAGAATGACCTTCTTGATCCAAATCAGTCAGGTTTCAAGACTAGTCATTCAACTGAGACTGCTCTTCTCTGTATCACGGAGGCGCTCCGCACTGCTAAAGCTAACTCTCTCTCCTCTGCTCTCATCCTTCTAGACCTATCGGCTGCCTTCGATACTGTGAACCATCAGATCCTCCTCTCCACCCTCTCCGAGTTGGGCATCTCCGGCGCGGCCCACGCTTGGATTGCGTCCTACCTGACAGGTCGCTCCTACCAGGTGGCGTGGCGAGAATCTGTCTCCTCACCACGCGCTCTCACCACTGGTGTCCCCCAGGGCTCTGTTCTAGGCCCTCTCTTATTCTCGCTATACACCAAGTCACTTGGCTCTGTCATAACCTCACATGGTCTCTCCTATCATTGCTATGCAGACGACACACAATTAATCTTCTCCTTTCCCCCTTCTGATGACCAGGTGGCGAATCGCATCTCTGCATGTCTGGCAGACATATCAGTGTGGATGACGGATCACCACCTCAAGCTGAACCTCAGCAAGACGGAGCTCCTCTTCCTCCCGGGGAAGGACTGCCCGTTCCATGATCTCGCCATCACGGTTGACAACTCCATTGTGTCCTCCTCCCAGAGCGCTAAGAACCTTGGCGTGATCCTGGACAACACCCTGACGTTCTCAACTAACATCAAGGCGGTGTCCCGTTCCTGTAGGTTCATGCTCTACAACATCCGCAGAGTACGACCCTGCCTCACACAGGAAGCGGCGCAGGTCCTAATCCAGGCACTTGTCATCTCCCGTCTTGATTACTGCAACTCGCTGTTGGCTGTGCTCCCTGCCTGTGCCATTAAACCCCTACAACTCATCCAGAACGCCGCAGCCCGTCTGGTGTTCAACCTTCCCAAGTTCTCTCACGTCACCCCGCTCCTCCGCTCTCTCCACTGGCTTCCAGTTGAAGCTCGCATCCGCTACAAGACCATGGTGCTCGCCACGGAGCTGTGAGGGGAACGGCACCTCAGTACCTCCAGGCTCTGATCAGGCCCTACACCCAAACAAGGGCACTGCGTTCATCCACCTCTGGCCTGCTCGCCTCCCTACCACTGAGGAAGTACAGTTCCGCTCAGCCCAGTCAAAACTGTTCGCTGCTCTGGCCCCCAATGGTGGAACAAACTCCCTCACGACGCCAGGACAGCGGAGTCAATCACCACCTTCCGGAGACACCTGAAACCCCACCTCTTCAAGGAATACCTAGGATAGGGTAAGTAAGGGTAAGTAATCCTTCTCACCCCCCCCCCCCCAACAAGATTTAGATGCAAGTGGCTGTTCCACTGGTTGTCATAGGTGTTTGCACCAATTTGTAAGTCGCTCTGGATAAGAGCGTCTGCTAAATGACTTAAATGTAAAATGTAAATGTAATGTAATACAGGTCAATTATAAGAACTGCTTTTGAAGAGGCGGCCTGGAATTTTTTATAATAGTGCCTTCACATTCACAGCCCCTTGAAAAAAATCTAAACACCAACTTGTGACCTTGAAAGTGGTAAGAAAGAACTTCTACAACTGTTCAGCACAGAACAAGCTGAGCACTTTGACAACAGGAGTCCAATCTGAAGCATCAAATCTCCCTGATGCAATGGATGGGGCCTGAGGCCTACCTAGCTGCCCCACACACACACACACACACACACACACACACACACACACACACACACACACACACACACACACACACACACACACACACACACACACACACACACACACACACACACACACACACACACACACACACACACCTTGCTTCTCCAGCCCCAGCGGGCAGGATCAATATTTTTTGTGATTGCACCTTGTTTCAACAATGTAAGATTTACAGCTGGCATGGTGGATTTACACTTTGTCTAGGAAGCAACTCATCAGTGCAACCCAATTACTAACCCCAAGACAGCCAACATTAGCATGGCCACCGTCGCACTGCTCCGCACCGCCACCATGGCTGCTTTATGGCCCTGCAACCCCAGCCTCATTCCAGGCCTCTTCAAAGCACTGCCATCGTAACGGATACTACACTTAAAATGTGCTTGCAGGAATAAATTCTCACTCTTTCATTACTTCTACCTTGATTTACTTCACATCATCTCGCCGCAATAGACAAAGATAACACATTGTAAATACACTCATCCTGTCTGCTTGTTTCAGAGCTGGGGGGGTGTGGGGGTGGAGCGGGAACAGTGAGAGGGGGGACAGAAGGGGGGCCACAGGGTACTGGCTGGGACGCCTCGGTCATGCAAGATGAGCTTTTGAGGACTACACTTCCAGAACTGTATAGTTAGAGTACAGTAGCTACATGTCCTGGTGCCAAAAGACTGCTAAAATAAGTCCACTCATTTTATGACGAATCCACTAGAAATGCAACAACACAATGCTATGATGACACTATCATTAAAGATAGTTTGCTGTGTTCATTCATTAAATTACAATCACAGATACAAATTAAAGGTCTGATTTCTGAGTGACAGTTAGTTCACTAACAACAACACACAGTAACAATTACACACACTGCTAAGGTAACACTACCCCCATAGACGTTTTGTTTTAGGTGCCCTGGTGTCATTTTGAGTGTTCTGCCCATTGGCAGCGGTTGTCACTAGTTACCATAGCCACAAAGTCAAAATGGTATTTATTGTAAAAATGTATGGAAGCAAAAAGTAGCCTTTTGGTCTTAATTTAAAGTTAGGGTTAGGCATAGGGTTAGCAGTTTGGTTAAGGCTAGGTAAAATATTTGATTTTAAGAAGATACATTGTAGAAATGGGAGGTTTTTTTTGAGTTGTGGCTGTGGTAACTAGTGACGACCATTGTCACCTGTTTGTGAGGAATCCTCAGTCGAGTGCTAGCGTCTCTGTGTGAGTTCAGGAGGCATGAGCCTCTGGCCCCAAGTCCCTCTTAGACAGGCAGTCACAGCCAGACGCCATATTTACTACCTAAAGCTTCTCACAGCCTGTATTTTTTAAAATTTGTATTGTATTTCTGGATCCCCATTAGCTGTTGCCAAGGCAGCAGATGCTCTTCCTGGGGTCCAATCACAATGACATACAATAAAACTCTACATAACACAACACATTATCACACACTACTCTAACTTAACATACCTACAATACATAACACATTATTACACACTACTCTAACTTAACATATCTACAATACACAACACATTATCACACACTACTCTAACTTAACATATCTACAATACATAACACATTATCACACACTACTCTAACTTAACATATCTACAATACATAACACATTATTACACACTACTCTACCATAACATATCTACAATACATAACATAACACATTATCACACACTAATCTACCATAACATATCTACAATACATAACACATTATTACACACTACTCTACCATAACATATCTACAATACATAACATAACACATTATCACACACTAATCTACCATAACATATCTACAATACATAACACATTATTACACACTACTCTACCATAACATATCTACAATACATAACATAACACATTATCACACACTAATCTACCATAACATATCTACAATACATAACACATTATTACACACTAATCTACCATAACATATCTACAATACATAACATAACACATTATCACACACTAATCTACCATAACATATCTACAATACATAACACATTATTACACACTAATCTACCATAACATATCTACAATACATAACACAACACATTATTACACACTACTCTAACATAACATATCTACAATACATAACACATTATTACACACTACTCTACCATAACATATCTACAATACATAACACAACACATTATTACACACTACTCTACCATAACATATCTACAATACATAACACAACACATTATTACACACTAATCTACCATAACATATCTACAATACATAACACAACACATTATTACACACTACTCTAACATAACATATCTACAATACATAACACAACACATTATTACACACTACTCTACCATAACATATCTACAATACATAACACAACACATTATTACACACTACTCTACCATAACATATCTACAATACATAACACAACACATTATTACACACTAATCTACCATAACATATCTACAATACATAACACAACACATTATTACACACTAATCTACCATAACATATCTACAATACATAAACATACATTATTACACACTAATCTACCATAACATATCTACAATACATAAACACACATTATTACACACTAATCTACCATAACATATCTACAATACATAACACAACACATTATTACACACTAATCTACCATAACATATCTACAATACATAACACAACACATTATTACACACTTCTCTACCATAACATATCTACAATACATAACACAACACATTATTACACACTAATCTACCATAACATATCTACAATACATAACACAACACATTATTACACACTAATCTACCATAACATATCTACAATACATAACACAACACATTATTACACACTAATCTACCATAACATATCTACAATACATAACACAACACATTATTACACACTAATCTACCATAACATATCTACAATACATAACACAACACATTATTACACACTAATCTACCATAACATATCTACAATACATAACACAACACATTATTACACACTAATCTACCATAACATATCTACAATACATAACACAACACATTATTACACACTAATCTACCATAACATATCTACAATACATAACACAACACATTATTACACACTAATCTACCATAACATATCTACAATACATAACACAACACATTATTACACACCATAACATATCTACCATTATAACATATCTAACATATCTACATAACACAACACATTATTACACACTAATCTACCATAACATATCTACAATACATAACACAACACATTATTACACACTAATCTACCATAACATATCTACAATACATAACACAACACATTATTACACACTAATCTACCATAACATATCTACAATACATAACACAACACATTATTACACACTAATCTACCATAACATATCTACAATACATAACACAACACATTATTACACACTAATCTACCATAACATATCTACAATACATAACACAACACATTATTACACACTAATCTACCATAACATATCTACAATACATAACACAACACATTATTACACACTAATCTACCATAACATATCTACAATACATAACACAACACATTATTACACACTAATCTACCATAACATATCTACAATACATAACACAACACATTATTACACACTAATCTACCATAACATATCTACAATACATAACACAACACATTATTACACACTAATCTACCATAACATATCTACAATACATAACACAACACATTATTACACACTAATCTACCATAACATATCTACAATACATAACACAACACATTATTACACACTAATCTACCATAACATATCTACAATACATAACACAACACATTATTACACACTAATCTACCATAACATATCTACAATACATAACACAACACATTATTACACACTAATCTACCATAACATATCTACAATACATAACACAACACATTATTACACACTAATCTACCATAACATATCTACAATACATAACACAACACATTATTACACACTAATCTACCATAACATATCTACAATACATAACACAACACATTATTACACACTAATCTACCATAACATATCTACAATACATAACACAACACATTATTACACACTAATCTACCATAACATATCTACAATACATAACACAACACATTATTACACACTAATCTACCATAACATATCTACAATACATAACACAACACATTATTACACACTAATCTACCATAACATATCTACAATACATAACACAACACATTATTACACACTAATCTACCATAACATATCTACAATACATAACACAACACATTATTACACACTAATCTACCATAACATATCTACAATACATAACACAACACATTATTACACACTAATCTACCATAACATATCTACAATACATAACACAACACATTATTACACACTAATCTACCATAACATATCTACAATACATAACACAACACATTATTACACACTAATCTACCATAACATATCTACAATACATAACACAACACATTATTACACACTAATCTACCATAACATATCTACAATACATAACACAACACATTATTACACACTAATCTACCATAACATATCTACAATACATAACACAACACATTATTACACACTAATCTACCATAACATATCTACAATACATAACACAACACATTATTACACACTAATCTACCATAACATATCTACAATACATAACACAACACATTATTACACACTAATCTACCATAACATATCTACAATACATAACACAACACATTATTACACACTAATCTACCATAACATATCTACAATACATAACACAACACATTATTACACACTAATCTACCATAACATATCTACAATACATAACACAACACATTATTACACACTAATCTACCATAACATATCTACAATACATAACACAACACATTATTACACACTAATCTACCATAACATATCATATCTACAATACATAACACAACACATTATTACACACTAATCTACCATAACATATCTACAATACATAACACAACACATTATTACACACTAATCTACCATAACATATCTACAATACATAACACAACACATTATTACACACTACTCTACCATAACATATCTACAATACATAACACAACACATTATTACACACTAATCTACCATAACATATCTACAATACATAACACAACACATTATTACACACTACTCTACCATAACATATCTACAATACATAACACATTATTACACACTAATCTACCATAACATATCTACAATACATAACACATTATTACACACTACTCTACCATAACATATCTACAATACATAACACATTATCACACACTAATCTACCATAACATATCTACAATACATAACACAACACATTATTACACACTACTCTACCATAACATATCTACAATACATAACATAACACATTATTACACACTAATCTACCATAACATATCTACAATACATAACACATTATTACACACTAATCTACCATAACATATCTACAATACATAACACATTATTACACACTAATCTACCATAACATATCTACAATACATAACACATTATTACACACTACTCTACCATAACATATCTACAATACATAACACATTATTACACACTAATCTACCATAACATATCTACAATACATAACACAACACATTATTACACACTAATCTACCATAACATATCTACAATACATAACACATTATTACACACTACTCTACCATAACATATCTACAATACATAACACAACACATTATTACACACTAATCTACCATAACATATCTACAATACATAACACAACACATTATTACACACTACTCTACCATAACATATCTACAATACATACATAACACAACACATTATTACACACTAATCTACCATAACATATCTACAATACATAACATAACACATTATTACACACTAATCTACCATAACATATCTACAATACATAACACATTATTACACACTAATCTACCATAACATATCTACAATACATAACACAACACATTATTACACACTACTCTACCATAACATATCTACAATACATACATAACACAACACATTATTACACACTAATCTACCATAACATATCTACAATACATAACATAACACATTATTACACACTACTCTAACTTAACATATCTACAATACACAACACATTATCACACACTACTCTAACTTAACATATCTACAATACATAACACATTATTACACACTACTCTACCATAACATATCTACAATACATAACATAACACATTATCACACACTAATCTACCATAACATATCTACAATACATAACACATTATTACACACTACTCTACCATAACATATCTACAATACATAACATAACACATTATCACACACTAATCTACCATAACATATCTACAATACATAACACATTATTACACACTACTCTACCATAACATATCTACAATACATAACATAACACATTATCACACACTAATCTACCATAACATATCTACAATACTAACACATTATTACACACTAATCTACCATAACATATCTACAATACATAACATAACACATTATCACACACTAATCTACCATAACATATCTACAATACATAACACATTATTACACACTAATCTACCATAACATATCTACAATACATAACACAACACATTATTACACACTACTCTAACATAACATATCTACAATACATAACACATTATTACACACTACTCTACCATAACATATCTACAATACATAACACAACACATTATTACACACTACTCTAACTTAACATATCTACAATACATAACACAACACATTATTACACACTAATCTACCATAACATATCTACAATACATAACACAACACATTATTACACACTACTCTACCATAACATATCTACAATACATAACACAACACATTATTACACACTAATCTACCATAACATATCTACAATACATAACACAACACAACACACTACTCTACCATAACATATCTACAATACATAACACAACACAACACATTATTACACACTAATCTACCATAACATATCTACAATACATAACACAACACATTATTACACACTTCTCTACCATAACATATCTACAATACATAACATAACACAACACACTACTCTACCATAACATATCTACAATACATAACATAACACAACACACTAATCTACCATAACATATCTACAATACATAACACAACACAACACACTACTCTACCATAACATATCTACAATACATAACACAACACAACACATTATTACACACTAATCTACCATAACATATCTACAATACATAACACAACACATTATTACACACTTCTCTACCATAACATATCTACAATACATAACACATTATTACACACTACTCTACCATAACATATCTACAATACATAACACAACAAATTATTACACACTAATCTACCATAACATATCTACAATACACAACACAACACATTATTACACACTACTCTACCATAACATATCTACAATACATAACACAACACATTATTACACACTAATCTACCATAACATATCTACAATACATAACACAACACATTATTACACACTACTCTAACATAACATATCTACAATACATAACATAACACAACACACTACTCTACCATAACATATCTACAATACATAACACATTATTACACACTACTCTACCATAACATATCTACAATACATAACATAACACAACACACTACTCTACCATAACATATCTACAATACATAACACATTATTACACACTAATCTACCATAACATATCTACAATACATAACACATTATTACACACTACTCTAACATAACATATCTACAATACATAACACAACACATTATTACACACTTCTCTACCATAACATATCTACAATACATAACATAACACAACACACTACTCTACCATAACATATCTACAATACATAACATAACACAACACACTAATCTACCATAACATATCTACAATACATAACACAACACATTATTACACACTACTCTACCATAACATATCTACAATACATAACACAACACAACACACTACTCTACCATAACATATCTACAATACATAACACAACACATTATTACACACTTCTCTACCATAACATATCTACAATACATAACACAACACAACACACTACTCTACCATAACATATCTACAATACATAACACAACACATTATTACACACTACTCTACCATAACATATCTACAATACATAACACAACACATTATTACACACTACTCTACCATAACATATCTACAATACATAACATAACACAACACACTACTCTACCATAACATATCTACAATACATAACATAACACAACACACTAATCTACCATAACATATCTACAATACATAACACAACACATTATTACACACTACTCTACCATAACATATCTACAATACATAACACAACACAACACACTACTCTACCATAACATATCTACAATACATAACACAACACATTATTACACACTTCTCTACCATAACATATCTACAATACATAACACAACACATTATTACACACTACTCTACCATAACATATCTACAATACATAACATAACACAACACACTACTCTACCATAACATATCTACAATACATAACATAACACAACACACTAATCTACCATAACATATCTACAATACATAACACAACACATTATTACACACTACTCTACCATAACATATCTACAATACATAACACAACACAACACACTACTCTACCATAACATATCTACAATACATAACACAACACATTATTACACACTAATCTACCATAACATATCTACAATACATAACACATTATTACACACTACTCTACCATAACATATCTACAATACATAACACAACACATTATTACACACTACTCTACCATAACATATCTACAATACATAACACAACACATTATTACACACTAATCTACCATAACATATCTACAATACATAACACATTATTACACACTACTCTACCATAACATATCTACAATACATAACACATTATTACACACTAATCTACCATAACATATCTACAATACATAACACAACACATTATTACACACTACTCTACCATAACATATCTACAATACATAACACATTATTACACACTAATCTACCATAACATATCTACAATACATAACACATTATTACACACTACTCTACCATAACATATCTACAATACATAACATAACACATTATCACACACTAATCTACCATAACATATCTACAATACATAACATAACACATTATCACACACTAATCTACCATAACATATCTACAATACATAACACAACACATTATTACACACTACTCTACCATAACATATCTACAATACATAACATAACACATTATTACACACTAATCTACCATAACATATCTACAATACATAACACATTATTACACACTAATCTACCATAACATATCTACAATACATAACACATTATCACACACTACTCTACCATAACATATCTACAATACATAACACAACACATTATTACACACTAATCTACCATAACATATCTACAATACATAACACATTATCACACACTAATCTACCATAACATATCTACAATACATAACACATTATCACACACTAATCTACCATAACATATCTACAATACATAACACAACACATTATTACACACTAATCTACCATAACATATCTACAATACATAACACAACACATTATTACACACTACTCTACCATAACATATCTACAATACATAACACAACACAACACACTACTCTACCATAACATATCTACAATACATAACACAACACATTATTACACACTTCTCTACCATAACATATCTACAATACATAACACAACACATTATTACACACTAATCTACCATAACATATCTACAATACATAACACATTATCACACACTAATCTACCATAACATATCTACAATACATAACACAACACATTATTACACACTACTCTACCATAACATATCTACAATACATAACACAACACATTATTACACACTACTCTACCATAACATATCTACAATACATAACACAACACAACACACTAATCTACCATAACATATCTACAATACATAACACAACACATTATTACACACTACTCTACCATAACATATCTACAATACATAACACAACACAACACACTAATCTACCATAACATATCTACAATACATAACATAACACATTATTACACACTAATCTACCATAACATATCTACAATACATAACACAACACATTATTACACACTAATCTACCATAACATATCTACAATACATAACACAACACATTATTACACACTAATCTACCATAACATATCTACAATACATAACACATTATCACACACTAATCTACCATAACATATCTACAATACATAACACAACACATTATTACACACTACTCTACCATAACATATCTACAATACATAACATAACACATTATTACACACTAATCTACCATAACATATCTACAATACATAACACATTATTACACACTAATCTACCATAACATATCTACAATACATAACACATTATTACACACTAATCTACCATAACATATCTACAATACATAACACATTATTACACACTACTCTACCATAACATATCTACAATACATAACACATTATTACACACTAATCTACCATAACATATCTACAATACATAACACATTATTACACACTACTCTACCATAACATATCTACAATACATAACACATTATTACACACTAATCTACCATAACATATCAACAATAAATAACACAACACATTATTACACACTAATCTACCATAACATATCTACAATACATAACACATTATTACACACTACTCTACCATAACATATCTACAATACATAACACAACACATTATTACACACTAATCTACCATAACATATCTACAATACATAACATAACACATTATTACACACTAATCTACCATAACATATCTACAATACATAACACAACACATTATTACACACTACTCTACCATAACATATCTACAATACATACATAACACAACACATTATTACACACTAATCTACCATAACATATCTACAATACATAACATAACACATTATTACACACTAATCTACCATAACATATCTACAATACATAACACATTATTACACACTACTCTACCATAACATATCTACAATACATAACACAACACATTATTACACACTAATCTACCATAACATATCTACAATACATAACATAACACATTATTACACACTAATCTACCATAACATATCTACAATACATAACACAACACATTATTACACACTACTCTACCATAACATATCTACAATACATACATAACACAACACATTATTACACACTAATCTACCATAACATATCTACAATACATAACATAACACATTATTACACACTAATCTACCATAACATATCTACAATACATAACACATTATTACACACTAATCTACCATAACATATCTACAATACATAACACAACACATTATTACACACTAATCTACCATAACATATCTACAATACATAACATAACACATTATTACACACTAATCTACCATAACATATCTACAATACATAACACATTATTACACACTAATCTACCATAACATATCTACAATACATAACACAACACATTATTACACACTACTCTACCATAACATATCTACAATACATAACATAACACATTATTACACACTACTCTACCATAACATATCTACAATACATAACACATTATTACACACTACTCTACCATAACATATCTACAATACATAACACAACACATTATTACACACTACTCTACCATAACATATCTACAATACAGAACACAACACATTATTACACACTACTCTACCATAACATATCTACAATACATAACACAACACAACACACTAATCTACCATAACATATCTACAATACATAACACAACACATTATTACACACTACTCTACCATAACATATCTACAATACATAACACAACACAACACACTAATCTACCATAACATATCTACAATACATAACATAACACATTATTACACACTAATCTACCATAACATATCTACAATACATAACACAACACATTATTACACACTAATCTACCATAACATATCTACAATACATAACACAACACATTATTACACACTAATCTACCATAACATATCTACAATACATAACACATTATCACACACTAATCTACCATAACATATCTACAATACATAACACAACACATTATTACACACTACTCTACCATAACATATCTACAATACATAACATAACACATTATTACACACTAATCTACCATAACATATCTACAATACATAACACATTATTACACACTAATCTACCATAACATATCTACAATACATAACACATTATTACACACTAATCTACCATAACATATCTACAATACATAACACATTATTACACACTACTCTACCATAACATATCTACAATACATAACACAT
Organism: Oncorhynchus keta; assembly: GCF_023373465.1. Classification (NCBI taxonomy): domain Eukaryota; kingdom Metazoa; phylum Chordata; class Actinopteri; order Salmoniformes; family Salmonidae; genus Oncorhynchus; species Oncorhynchus keta. The sequence continues at coordinate 28,788,278 of NC_068422.1, forward strand.
TATTACACACTAATCTACCATAACATATCTACAATACATAACACATTATTACACACTACTCTACCATAACATATCTACAATACATAACACATTATTACACACTAATCTACCATAACATATCAACAATAAATAACACAACACATTATTACACACTAATCTACCATAACATATCTACAATACATAACACATTATTACACACTACTCTACCATAACATATCTACAATACATAACACAACACATTATTACACACTAATCTACCATAACATATCTACAATACATAACATAACACATTATTACACACTAATCTACCATAACATATCTACAATACATAACACAACACATTATTACACACTACTCTACCATAACATATCTACAATACATACATAACACAACACATTATTACACACTAATCTACCATAACATATCTACAATACATAACATAACACATTATTACACACTAATCTACCATAACATATCTACAATACATAACACATTATTACACACTACTCTACCATAACATATCTACAATACATAACACAACACATTATTACACACTAATCTACCATAACATATCTACAATACATAACATAACACATTATTACACACTAATCTACCATAACATATCTACAATACATAACACAACACATTATTACACACTACTCTACCATAACATATCTACAATACATACATAACACAACACATTATTACACACTAATCTACCATAACATATCTACAATACATAACATAACACATTATTACACACTAATCTACCATAACATATCTACAATACATAACACATTATTACACACTAATCTACCATAACATATCTACAATACATACATAACACAACACATTATTACACACTAATCTACCATAACATATCTACAATACATAACATAACACATTATTACACACTAATCTACCATAACATATCTACAATACATAACACATTATTACACACTAATCTACCATAACATATCTACAATACATAACACAACACATTATTACACACTACTCTACCATAACATATCTACAATACATAACATAACACATTATTACACACTACTCTACCATAACATATCTACAATACATAACACATTATTACACACTAATCTACCATAACATATCTACAATAAATAACACAACACATTATTACACACTAATCTACCATAACATATCTACAATACATAACACATTATTACACACTACTCTACCATAACATATCTACAATACATAACACAACACATTATTACACACTAATCTACCATAACATATCTACAATACATAACATAACACATTATTACACACTAATCTACCATAACATATCTACAATACATAACACATTATTACACACTACTCTACCATAACATATCTACAATACATAACACATTATTACACACTAATCTACCATAACATATCTACAATACATAACATAACACATTATTACACACTAATCTACCATAACATATCTACAATACATAACACATTATTACACACTAATCTACCATAACATATCTACAATACATACATAACACAACACATTATTACACACTAATCTACCATAACATATCTACAATACATAACATAACACATTATTACACACTAATCTACCATAACATATCTACAATACATAACACATTATTACACACTAATCTACCATAACATATCTACAATACATAACACAACACATTATTACACACTACTCTACCATAACATATCTACAATACATAACATAACACATTATTACACACTAATCTACCATAACATATCTACAATACATAACACATTATTACACACTACTCTACCATAACATATCTACAATACATAACACAACACATTATTACACACTAATCTACCATAACATATCTACAATACATAACATAACACATTATTACACACTACTCTACCATAACATATCTACAATACATAACACATTATCACACACTACTCTAACTTAACATATCTACAATACATAACACAACACATTATTACACACTAATCTACCATAACATATCTACAATACACAACACATTATTACACACTAATCTACCATAACATATCTACAATACATAACATAACACATTATTACACACTACTCTACCATAACATATCTACAATACATAACACATTATTACACACTACTCTACCATAACATATCTACAATACATAACACAACACATTATTACACACTACTCTACCATAACATATCTACAATACATAACACAACACATTATTACACACTAATCTACCATAACATATCTACAATACATAACACATTATTACACACTAATCTACCATAACATATCTACAATACATAACACAACACATTATTACACACTACTCTACCATAACATATCTACAATACATAACACAACACATTATTACACACTAATCTACCATAACATATCTACAATACATAACACAACACATTATTACACACTACTCTACCATAACATATCTACAATACATAACACAACACATTATTACACACTACTCTACCATAACATATCTACAATACATAACACAACACATTATTACACACTAATCTACCATAACATATCTACAATACATAACACAACACATTATTACACACTAATCTACCATAACATATCTACAATACACAACACAACACATTATTACACACTAATCTACCATAACATATCTACAATACATAACACAACACATTATTACACACTAATCTACCATAACATATCTACAATACATAACATAACACAACACACTACTCTACCATAACATATCTACAATACATAACACAACACATTATTACACACTACTCTACCATAACATATCTACAATACATAACACAACAAATTATTACACACTAATCTACCATAACATATCTACAATACATAACACAACACACTACTCTACCATAACATATCTACAATACATAACACATTATTACACACTGCTCTACCATAACATATCTACAATACATAACACATTATTACACACTACTCTACCATAACATGTCTACAATACATAACACATTATTACACACTAATCTACCATAACATATCTACAATACAATACACAACACATTATTACACACTAATCTACCATAACATATCTACAATACATAATCAATAATAGAGAAAAATATTAAAATGTATATGTTTGTGTTCGCATGTATTTGGGAATGTTGTGTGTGTGTTAGCATGTGTTTGGGAATGCTGTGTGTGTGTGTGTGTGTGTGTGTTAGCATGTGTTTGGGAATGCTGTGTGTGTGTGTTAGCATGTGTTTGGGAATGCTGTGTGTGTGTGTGTGTGTGTGTGTGTGTGTGTGTGTGTGTGTGTGTGTGTGTGTGTGTGTGTGTGTGTGTGTGTGTGTGTGTGTGTTAGCATGTGTTTGAGAATGCTGTGTGTGTGTGTTAGCATGTGTTTGGGAATGGTGTGTGTGTGTGTTAGCATGTGTTTGGGAATGCTGTGTGTGTGTGTGTTAGCATGTGTTTGGGAATGCTGTGTGTGTGTGTGTTAGCATGTGTTTGGGAATGCTGTGTGTGTGTGTTAGCATGTGTTTGGGAATGCTGTGTGTGTGTGCCTCTTCACAGTCCCAGCTGTTTCATAAGGTGTAGTTGTATCTTTTCTTTTTCAGATTTTACTGCTTGACTGAGTTAATTGACGTGGAATAAACTTCCATGTAGTCATGGCTCTATGTAGTACTGAGTGTTTCCTGGAGTCTGTTCTGGACTTCTGTTGACATGTCTTGTGGGGTATGTATGGGCGTCTGAGCTGTGTGCTAGTCGCTTAAACAGCTCGTGATTTCAACATGACAATACCTCACAAAGAGAAGCAGTGATGGAGTCAATCTACTCCACCCTGTGCCAGGAGAGATTGACATCAATACTGGCTCTCGGTGTACGGCCATGCTGCTCTGTTCTGGGCCAATTGTAATTTGCCTATGTCCCCCTTTGTAGCACTTGATCATATGACTGGACAATAGCCCAGGTGTGACAAACCTAGGGCCTGTAGGACTTGATCATATGACTGGACAATAGCCCAGGTGTGACAAACCTAGGGCCTGTAGGACTTGATCATATGACTGGACAATAGCCCAGGTGTGACAAACCTAGGGCCTGTAGGACTTGATCATATGACTGGACAATAGCCCAGGTGTGACAAACCCAGGGCCTGTAGGACTTGATCATATGACTGGACAATAGCCCAGGTGTGACAAACCCAGGGCCTGTAGGACTTGATCATATGACTGGACAATAGCCCAGGTGTGACAAACCTAGGGCCTGTAGGACTTGATCATATGACTGGACAATAGCCCAGGTGTGACAAACCTAGGGCCTGTAGGACTTGATCATATGACTGGACAATAGCCCAGGTGTGACAAACCTAGGGCCTGTAGGACTTGATCATATGACTGGACAATAGCCCAGGTGTGACAAACCTAGGGCCTGTAGGACTTGATCATATGACTGGACAATAGCCCAGGTGACAAACCCAGGGCCTGTAGGACTTGTTTTGTTGATAGCGATGTCAAGAAAGCAGAATAGTGCTTTATTACAGACAGACCACTCCCCATCTTAGCTAACGTTTGTTGTATAAATATGTTTTGACCATGACAGTTTACAATCCAGGGTTACACCAAGCAGTTTAGTCTCCTCAACTTGCTACATTTCCACATTATTCATTACAAGATTTAGTTCAGTGTTTAGGTTTTATTGAATAATTTGTCCCAAAACCGATGCTTAAAGTTTTTTAAATATGTAGGACCAGCTTATTTCTTGCCACCCACTCTGCTCTTTGTTAAGTGCTGCAGTAATTTCACATGCTGTGGTACCTGACAATCACGCAGGATATGATGATGAAGAGCTGCTGCTCTGACCTATAACCCTGCCATGTGACTAGGGAGAGCAGGAAGTTCAGCGTGGCTTCAAATCAGTGACTTTGCCCATGTGTACTGCAAACACATTCTGCTAGATATATGCTAGTTAGTGTTGTCAGGCTAGCTACAGTAGTGTCATTGAAAAGATCCCTGTGGTGGTCCGTGGGAGACCCCCCTCTCCATCTGTGTAATTTCCTCCAACCTTCCATCCTATTTCAGTGGTTTATAAGAACATTTGTTTTGCCGACCTCAAATGAAAAGAGAACTAACTTTGATGACACCACAATTAATCAGGCCGATAGACAGACAGCTAAAAGAGGAGATATTGACTTCATTAAGGATAATGTATTATGTCATTAAGTCAGCAGGGTCACCTTGCGTATCATACACACGCCCGCTAATATACTGGCATTTTCCCCAAATAAGATACATTCAGATATGAGAGATCAAGCTGATTAGAAAATGCCTCATCCACAAAGACATGCAGGACTGCTGCCAGATAGACTAGTGATAGAGGGATGGGGAAAGAAGGAGAGAGAGAGAGAGAGAGGGCGAGAGAGAGAGAGAGAGAGAGAGGGCGAGAGAGAGAGAGAGAGGGCGAGAGAGAGAGAGAGAGAGAGAGAGAGAGGGCGAGAGAGAGAGAGAGAGAGAGAGGGCGAGAGAGAGAGAGAGAGAGGGCGAGAGAGAGAGAGAGAGAGAGAGAGAGAGAGAGAGAGAGAGAGAGAGAGAGAGAGAGAGAGAGAGAGAGAGAGAGAGAGGGCGAGAGAGAGAGAGAGAGAGAGAGAGGGCGAGAGAGAGAGAGAGAGAGAGAGAGAGAGAGACAGAGAGACAGAGAGACAGAGAGGGAAGGGATAGCCAGAGAGAGGGGGAGAGAGGGAAAGAGAGAGAGGGAAGGGATAGCCAGAGAAAGAGAGAGAGAGAGAGAGAGAGAGAGAGAGAGAGAGAGAGAGAGAGAGAGAGAGAGAGAGAGAGAGAGAGAGAGAGAGGGAAGGGATAGCCAGAGAAAGAGAGAGAGAGGGAAAAGAGAGAGAGAGAGAGAGAGAGAGAGAGAGAGAGAGAGAGAGAGAGAGAGAGAGAGAGAGAGGGGGGGGAAGAGAGAACCGTTAAATATCATGCCTTATCGGGGAGCAGATTGATTTGCGCGGGCAATTTAATAATGATTATTTTACTCTAATCTACGAAGACTAACGCTCCCACCTAAATGACTTTACGCTGAAAGCAGAATACTATGTGGAGCCTCATTCTTTATCCTGCTTAATGGTGTTGTAAGCGTTCAAACCACAGAACACAATGGGAGAAAACACGTATTTTTCCTCAGGAGGATTGGGGAGGGGTGGGGGGGGTGGGGTGCTAGTACTGCAGATTTCACACATGAGGGTAGTTATATGATTTAGGGATTGATATAGTAAACTATAATGTAGTGATTCATATAGGGAGTAATATAATGATATGAAAAGATTGATATTATTGGACTATGTGTTTAATACCAATGGAGTCTAACGCGCTCAGGTGTGCAAGACACGACAAAGCTAAACAATGTAGTAGCTTTCTATTTGGGTCACTGTCCAATTCCCAATCATTACAAGGTCTCTCCCTCTCTCTAACCTCTCTCTCTTCCCTCAGTACAACTCCCCCTGGAGTACTGAGAGGTGTAGGACTACCAGGTCTCTCCCTCTCTCTAAACTCTCTCTCTTCCCTCAGTACAACTCCCTCTGGAGTATTGAGAGGTGTAGGACTACCAGGTCTCTCCCTCTCTCTAAACTCTCTCTCTTCCCTCAGTACAACTCCCTCTGGAGTTTTGAGAGGTGTAGGACTACTAGGTCTCTCCCTCTCTCTAACCTCTCTCTCTTCCCTCAGTACAACTCCCTCTGGAGTATTGAGAGGTGTAGGACTACCAGGTCTCTCCCTCTCACTAACCTCTCTCTCTTCCCTCAGTACAACTCCCCCTGGAGTATTGAGAGGTGTAGGACTACCAGGTCTCTCCCTCTCTCTAAACTCTCTCTCTCCTCTCAGTAAAACTCCCTCTGGAATATTGAGAGGTGCAGGACTACCAGGTCTCTCCCTCTCCCTAAACTCTCTCTCTTCCCTCAGTACAACTCCCTCTGGAGTATTGAGAGGTGTAGGACTACCAGGTCTCTCCCTCTCTCTAACCTCTCTCTCTCCTCTCAGTACAACTCCCTCTTGAGTATTGAGAGGTGTAGGACAACCAGGTCTCTCTCTAGCCTGCAAACTTGCTGCTAGTTGTGTTTTTCTGGGGTCCGTGATTATCGGCAGTTTCTCATCCGGTGGAGGCTCCAGTCATTTGTCATGATTATTGGGGAGTTCTCGCCTGTTGTTGGCAGCTGCAGATCAATGGCTCTGTGGTGTGGACTCTCCCTCTGCTCTGCCCTGTCTGTCCAAGAGGCTGGCCAACATAGCCTTCCCTTTCTAAATGAGGCCCTCTCTCGTTATCCATCCATTCTCTTTCTTTTCTCCTCTCTTTCTGCCTCTCTTTCTCCCCCTCTCCCTCCTCCCCCCAGTAAAAACAAGATGCCTCTCTAATCATCACTTTACAATCTCTCTCCAGTCTCTGAATCAAGCCCTTCTTCAGCACTGTACTTACTGTACACTCTACTCTAGGGTGAGACTGGGTATGCAGTTCACCCAGAGAACATATAATTTTGTCATCATCTGTAATGATAACTTCTCTCTCTGCATAACTCAATCTCACCAGGTGACGATGTAGTTAATGGCTCTTTAAATCTGACCGTTTATATTTGTATAAAATGATGGCGTAATTTAACTTCTTTTTTTTTTAAACGACAGAGGACTTTAATTATGTAGCTAGATCTTAATGAGGAATAAATTATGTCCGGACTAATACTTATAAATGTGACGACACAGATCATGGAGCTTGATGTATCACGTACTACATGGCGCATTTTACGACTACAGGGCTTTCAGAAAATATATTCTGCTCATACTGAGATGTGCAGTACAGTATGCCTTTAGTAACTGTTATGTGTACTTGTACACTCTTATACACAGCGTGTACAAAACATTAGGAACACCTGCTCTTTCCATGACACGGATCAGGTGAATCCAGGTGAAAGCTATGATCCCTTATTAATGTCACCTGTTAAATCCACTTCAATCAGTGTAGATGAATGGGAGGAGACAGGTTAAAGAAGGATTTTTAAGCCTTGAGACAATTAAGACATAGATGGTGTATGTGTCCCATTCGGAGGGTGAATGGGCAAGACAAAAGATTTAAGTGCCTTTGAACGGGGTATGGTAGTGGGTGCCAGGCACACCAGCTTGAGTGTGTCAAGAACTGCAACGATGCTGGTATTTTAATGCTTAACAATTTTCTGTGCATATCAAGAATGGTCCACCACCCAAAGGACATCCAGCCAACTTGACACAACTGTGGGAAGCATTGGAGTCAACATGGGCCAGCATCCCTGCGGAATGTTTTCGACACCTTGTGGGAGTCCATGACCTGATGAACTGAGGCAGTTACCTACATATCCAAATGTACTATTATATTCTATTGGGTAGAACACCAAACTCTATCAGCACAAATACAAAACAGAAGGCCTATAAATATGCAACAAAAGCCCCTGGGTTGGCTTACAGAATGGCATTGATTGGATACATACATAAAAGTGTACAGTGTATAGACATGAGAACAATCAACACCACCACCTCTCCTCTCCTCTCCTCTCCTCTCCTCTCCTCTCCTCTCCTCTCCTCTCCTCTCCTCTCCTCTCCTCTCCTCTCCTCTCCTCTCCTCTCCTCTCCTCTCCTCCATCCTCTCTGGCTGTGGCATTAAAGTGAAGTGCCTTTCACACAAGGTCAAGACTAGACAGAGAGACAGGACAGGTCTTATTGAATCTATTTATTCCACCAGTCCATCTAAATGCTCTGGCCAGGGATGCTTCTCTAGGCTGTAATAATAGTCAGCCCGACTCGTCTTTGTAATGAGCCCTTCAAGTGGGATCAAGGAAATACTCAATTACATTTTTGTACAGTACAGTATGTGTCTGTCGGCCTGTCTGCATATATTGTCATTTCATTATCCCAACACTTCAGAGCGGGCAAAGCTGGTTGAGATGACGTTGTTACAACCTGTTTACAACCAATGAAGTTATAGGGACATCCTTTCAATCACATTGGTTGTAATGATGTCATTTCAACCAGTTTCGACCACATGTATAGAGTATTAGGAGACCGTAGTTGGATGAAGAGCTCAAGAGAACTGCACAGTGTATAGTATAGAGTTTGAAAGACACCTTTCCACACACCTCTCCCCACCTAGTTCCACTACTCTAGTACTCCTCCAAAGCCACCCAGATAGAGAGACAGTGAGCAGGAGGACTGATGAGTTTCACCACCTCACCAAGCCTCTGTGTCTTCACCAGGCTACCTAATTGACGGCTGGGCCTGTTCCTCTGTCCCACACAATCTCCCTTCACGCCTATCCTGCTGCCACACACCTACCTCCCTGTGGCACCCTGCTCACTGCTCCTCTCCCTCTCTCTCAGCCATTCTTCTTTTCCTCCTTTTCTCTCTCTCTCCCCATATCTCACTACCTTTCTTCCCAGCCGTATCCTTTCTTCTTCCTTTCCTTCTCTCCATTCTCCTCTAAGTGTTGGCTTGGCTGAGCAGAGCTGACAGGCGGATTCCTTTGGTTTTTGCCGTATTAAAGCCACTTTCCCGCTCTGACAGCCTGCTCTCTCCTGCCACCTCATAGCTCCGGCTTCACACTTCTCTGGGCAGCCACTGCCTTCTGACAGACCACTGTCACTTCCCATCATGCTCTCTGCTGATCGACCCCCCTCCTCCACTCCCTCCTCCACCAGGCTCACAGGGGCCCACTTTCCTTGCAGTGCAATTATTTTTTTTGACAAGCCATCCATCAGCCTTAACTTTAAAAGCACTTTCCACTGATATCCATTGTTAAGCTCCCCCAGCCTTTTCGCTGCTCTCCTCTCGACAGAGCTTGCATGAGAGAATATGATATCAGACATCCTCGGGAACCTACCAAACCATGTAAATTTACTTTGTTCTCAGGCTATGTTTCCAATTTCACGTCCAATTTTTCGGTACATTATGCGTAGTTGTTGTGCCTAATATGATGTTGTCAAAGCCTATTACAGTTTGCCGCCTTGCTGGGCTCTTAAAAACAGGTTACAATTTGTATTCTGTGTGTGAAGGGGAAGGGGAGCAGCGAAACTCCGTCTGAAGTCGAGCTGAATCTTATTAAAATTATGTGTTCACTTCTCACATTCTCCGGACGGAGCAATTTGCAGGCATTAGCAAAGACACATATGAAAATGTCAACTAATGTCAACTAATGACGAGGAAAAGCAAAGGAAAGGCAGCGCATCTCTGTGAGTCAATAAGACCGCTCCCTCTCTCTGCTGGCTCTCTGCTGGTGACACAAATTTGATGGTAATCTAAGGAAATGAATAAGGAGGAAACCCACTAGCCGTTTGAATGGGAATTTTGTCCTGCGCTTGAATCGTTTGGCACTGGCTCCTCTTCCACTTGGCCTAGATCTAGGGACCGCTAGACGAAACGAGGGCATGTCAACAAAACCCCTCGCCCATCAGTCCTGTCTGGTGCTCTCAAACGGCATGCATTACATGTGCATAATGAAGTGTTCACATTATGCACAGCCCAAATGACACTGTGTGTGTATATGTGTATGTTTGTGTGTGTTTGCATTATGCACAGCCCAAACGACACTGCTTTGCATGACCAACGCCACATCCCTCCTCCCTTAGAGCAATATGAGCCTGTGTCTGTGTGTCATCAATCAAATGGAAGTAAGAGCTACTTATTCATGCTGCAAAACACCCCACAATGACTAGATGCTACATTCATTATGATACATTTACTGTGATAAATTCAAAAAGAGGGGGAATGACTATATCTTTTGTAAGATTCTACTGTCTTGGGCACAATATACTAATAACGTTGTTCCTTTAACATTGACAATCTGTGACCAACCTTCAAAGCTGCACTTAGCACTACTTTGACAATCCGGAAAATAATAATTAATATGCTCTGTAATTCAATTAGGAGGCCATTAGCTTGTTAAGCTCATTACACAGGAAGGGCATGCAGAAACAAGATGGCCGACAAGGCTGTGATTTCAATGTCACTGGTAAACTAACTTCATAATGACAATGTCTTAGTGGCTCAATATTGCCAGGAAAGTCATATAGCCGGCAGTAGCACGGATTGCCTGACGACTCAAACTGAATTCCTCTGCTGCTCTATATTCGCTACATACACTGCCTTCAGAAAGTATTCATACCCCTTGACTTATACCACATTTTGTTGTGTTACAGCCTGAATTCAAAATGGATTCAATTGATATTTCTTCTCACTCATCTACACACAATACGTGCCTCTACATCTGCATTGCTTGCTGTTTGGGGTTTTAGGCTGGGTTTCTGTATAGCACTTTGTGACATCTGCTGATGTAAAAAGGGCTTTTTAAATACATTTGATTGATTGATTGATTGATTTATTGATTGATGTATACCCCATAATGACAAACTGAAAACATGTATTCAGAAATGTTTGCAAATTTCTTGAAAATTAAATACAGAAATATCTCATTTACATAAGTATTCACACCCCTGAGTCAATACTTTGTAGAAGCACCTTTGGCAGCGATTACAGCTGTTAGTCTTTCTGAGTATGTCTAAAAAAGCTTTCCATACCTGGATTGTGCAAACTTTACCCATTATTCTTTTCAAAATTCTTCAAGCTTTGTCAAATGTGTTGTTGATCATTGCTAGACAACCATTTTCAGGTCTTGCCATAGATTTTCAAGTAGATTTCAGTAAAACAATGTAACTCGGCTATTAACGAACACTCACTGTCTTAATGGTAAGCAACCCCATTGTAGATTTGGCCTTGTGTTTTAGGTTATCCTCTTGCTGAAAGGGGAATTAATCTCACAGTGTCTGGTGGAAAGCAGACTGAACCAGGTTTTCCTCTAGGATTTTGCCTGTGCTTAGCTCCATTTCATTTATTTTTTATCCTGAAAAACTCACCAGTCCTTATCAATTACAAGCATACCCATAACATGATGCATTACTCAGTAATGTGTGGTATTGGATTTGAACCAAATATAATACTTTGTATCAGGACAAAGGTATTTTTACTCTGTCAGTCAATTAGGTTAGTATTGTGGAGTAACTACAATGTTTTTGATCCATCCTCAGTTTTAGTTTTCTCCTATCACAGCCATTAAACTATGTCACTATTTCAAAGTCACCATTGGCCTCATGGTGAAATCCATGAGCGGTTTCCTTCCTCTCTGGCAATTGAGTAAGGAAGGATGCCTGTATTTCTGTTGTGACTGGTTGAATTGATACACAATCCAAAGTGCAATTTATAACTTCACCATGCTCAAAGGGATATTCAATGTCTGCTTTTTTACCCATCTACCAATAGGTGCCCTTCTTTGCAAGGCACTGGAAAACCTCCCTGGTCTTATCTGTGTTTGAAATTCACTGCTCAACTTTCCACTGATATCCATTAATTGTATGTGTGGGGTAGAGAGATCAGGTAGTCATTCAAAAATCATGTTCAGCACTATTATTGCACACAGAGTGAGTCCATGCATCTTATTATGTGACTTGTTAAGAACATTTTTAACTCCTGAACTTATTTAGGCCATAAAGAATGGGGTGAATACTTACTGATTCAACACATTTCAGCCTTGACATTTTTATTAATTTGTAATAAATAAATAAACATTATTCCACTTTGACATTATGGGGATTTGTGTGTAGGCCAGTTACTTAACAAATCTCAATAAAAAAAAGAAATCACCGTGGGCGTGGCTAAGACTGTGGCAGGCACAAAATTTAGTCAACCGGTGATTGTCAAGCAAATAACTGTCGGTCTCACAGTAATTGACAATTAATTAACAAACACATGTAGCATCTCCTGGCTTCTACACATAGCCTACAAGCCACTGATGAAGACCTTTGAAACATCTACATTTTAAAAGTCTAATAAAACCATCTAATATAGCCTACACCTTAACAACAAATCCATTATTTAATTTAGACAGGTCTAAAGATGCATGATATGAAAAACATGTAGTATATTGCAGAAGAACAGAATAGCATACTATTTTCCTTGTTAGTCCCTGATCTGGCTATGCCATATGGCTGTGGGCTATACTAGTTCATTAGCAGACAAGATCAGCTTAGAATTCTGTGGCATTATGTTACAGTATGAAGAATACAATTGACAAAGCTGAACAAAATAGAAAATATATTTTCTCCAAACGATTTGAGGGAGTGCACACATACTGCTATTCTTTGCTGAGCAGTTAACAAAGAAATAGGTACTCCTATATAGTGAATTGAGAGTTATTAATGGAACTTTAGTCGTTCTACAAACATTGGGCTATATGTTTTGATTTGAATACATTGTAAGGCTGCATGATGAGACTAATGATGATTTTAAAAAGGTCGCTTGAAAGGCATGAGCTCTGCTTAGTTTTTTGAACAGGCTGTACACTACATCAGTCACTCATACACAATTTGACAAGCCCTTGATAATGCCTAGAATTTCACGGTGGCATCCCCTTTGTCTGGGCAGAATGCACCCTAAAAAAGTCCATGCCTTTTGTGGCCAGTGGCTGCTGTGCCCTTCTCCCTGAGTACTGAGTGCTCCAAATCACCGCTCGCTCACATGGCTCGCCATCATGTGATCAGGGCTTTCTCACAGGCTACAAGTGAAGACAGACACATTGGGGCTGCAACTGCGCGTGTCCTTATCCAATTCTGAACTGTCCACATTTACTTTTTGTCAGCCAACAAGATGAGTAGGCCTAACGAACAGCAAAAGCACTAGCCTATGTCCATCTACTGTCCCCCATAGTACAAATGTTGACCTATTCTGTGCGAGAAATAAATATTCCAAACATAGTCTGGGACAGTTGTGGGATGCGATAGATCCCAAATGAATACAACCACTAGCATCAAGAATAATGTTTACGCAATGTGGCTGACGCAACAGATCAGAATATTTAGCTTAAAATGTTGCTAAACTATTAGGCTGTTTCTTCACATTATAAGCGCAGCAATGTGCACATGGTAGCAGGCTATAAGCGCGAATGTTCCATTAGCGGAAAACACCAATATCAAAAGTGACCACAAATGCAATTATGCATGTTATGCTTTTATTATAAAGGTGCATTTTTATTGAGAATTGTATCTTCCTCAAACTTGAAACTCATGCACTGCTTATGTATCACAGTTAGGCTCTACACCCCATGTAAAGCGGATTCATGTGCTTAATTTTAAGAAGTTATTTGGCCACTTAGTTGTGATACAAACCTTATAGGCGTATGGGCTACATGAGGTGTGCGACTATGATTTGAAAATGTCGCCAGAAAAAGGCATTGTTTCTTATGCCGGGCATCATTCACAAGTAATAATATATAATTCACAAGTGATAGGGTAATATTGTCACCCATCAGACTATTCTTGATTTAATTTTGTCTTTACATATACTAAATAATATATGTGTGAAATTTGTTTTGATTTAGATCGCACACGAGTGCATAGTGCCTATAGAAATGTTGCGCAACATAAACTCATGGGCTCTCATGAAGTGTTTGATTAGATTTTCTATTACATCTGCATTGATGTTAGAGTGATTAAAGGGACAACAGAGTGCTGAGTGGCAGGAAGTTAGCAAGTTTGGTAGGCTACTAATCAGCAGCATCAGAGCTGGGAGAACCCTAAATACCGTGACTAAACAGTCACAAGGAATTTGACTGCCTTCATGACTCGTGACCGCCGGTGTGAGATAATACCGTCACCGCAACAGCCCTAGGCGTGGCGTAGCATTGGGTAGCCAGGCAAAAGCACGGAAGCATCTTAAAGATATTGTTAGTTTCAGTTTCTTTAACATTTGAGTCCTGCAGGATCTTACAGAGCATAATGTCCCCTTTCTCTGAATCTTTGGTGCACAGAATACTATAGTGTATAAGAAGGATTAAAAATACCTATCTGCTTCTATGTGTTTGAAGAGGTCAGACCATGGGCGTGAGGCTGAAACATAACAATTGATGTGTATGTGTATGTATGTGGTATGACTTAGATGTCATGCTATGTAACATGGGTGCAGTAGAGCTCAATTCAAAAACCTTTTTATCCGCAGCAATTGAAGAGTGAGTAAAATCCAACCACGAACTGCACAACACAATAGATTTTGGTTCACCGAGCTGCCACACTGTGCAGTCAGTCATCCGCGCAGAGTTCCTCTAAACTTTGAGCCAATTGCGTTTACAAGCCTCCCTTCAAGACGAGAAAAGAAAAAGAAAACGCAATTAACTAGCTGATCGCAGCATGTGTCTGGCAGACTTAATGGATATCAAATTACACACAAACGCTGATAAATCATCATTACGCCACCAAATTCTAATTGATCCCGCAATTAAACTTGACAAATGGTATGTACGGCAAATCTTTACTTTATACTTTGCCAATAAGGAACTATTTATATTTTTCTCTGTTCTGTTTTTTGGGGGGAGTGACTGCGTCATAGCTAATTTCACATATGTGTGGCTAATTAAGGGGGACAGACAGCCATTTTAAAGAGGAGGATCATCTATTTGTTTACAGCAGGGTGCCTGCTGTTGAAAATGATTCTGTTCCAAAGCTCTGTGGAGAGAGAGAGAGCTCTGCTGGGCTGTTAATGATGTCTCATAACAGATTGCTCTACAACTTTAAACAGGGACTTGTTCTCACTCTAATAGTCCTATTCTGTATTGGGTATGTGAACATCATGTACTATATACTGGTATTGCCGTCATTCTGCGTTTTCTACAGCTTTAAACGGGCACTATAAGGCTGCGTTTACACAGGATGATCTTTTGCCCAATTATTGGTCTTTTGACCAATCAGATCAGATCTCTTGTCAATAATTGGGCAAAAGATCAGAATTTGTCTGCCTGTGTAGTCCTATTCTGTTTTCTGTTCTGTGTACATGCATACAGACTTTTGAAGCTTACTCTAATAGTGCTATCCTGTTATGTGTACATGCATAGAGTATATGTATGGGTTAGGGTTAGGGTTAGGGTTAGTGCAGTGGTAGTACATTCACATCTTCTAAAAGTGCAATAATAGCTTGCCTCTTAACAGAATGTGGAGTGGCAATGTTGAACCACTTCTAACATGTAATCATTCTATCCCACTACACCACTATAGTAGCCTACTATGCCTAGGCCTAAAGTCATGTTTTGGAGCTTTGGATCCAGAAATAAAATATGAAAAAAAGATCTCAAAAGGCATCTCCAAAATATAAACATAAACAACCCATATGCACATGTTTGTTCTCCTGATAGTCAGACCTCTGCGTAGTGGTGCCGAAGACACCTGCGTGTGTTGGGGACTGCTCAGCTCCAGTTCTAGGCATCATAGCATAGCAAAGCGCCAGCATATGGTTCCCAATGATCCAGATGGCTTGTGCATGTCTGCAGACTGACAACTTTGCTCCTCTATTATCAAACACTAGTAATGAACCATAATCAAGTGGGTGTTAATGAGACATAATGAAACCATTTCTACTCAGCCTGAGCCTACTATTTGCCACTTACTTGTAATTATAAGCACTAAGCACTCGTGTGCAATCTCTCCTGTAGACAGTTTCAATAGGCAAGGAGGGAGACAGGCAGGCAGGGAGACAGGCAGGCAGGGAGACAGGCAGGCAGGGAGACAGGCAGGCAGGGTGACAGGCAGGCAGGGAGACAGGCAGGCAGGGAGACAGGCAGGCAGGGAGACAGGCAGGCAGGGAGACAGACAGGGAGACAGACAGGCAGGGAGGAAGGTAAACAGGGGGCC
Source organism: Oncorhynchus keta (assembly GCF_023373465.1). NCBI lineage: Eukaryota > Metazoa > Chordata > Actinopteri > Salmoniformes > Salmonidae > Oncorhynchus > Oncorhynchus keta. The sequence continues at coordinate 28,805,006 of NC_068422.1, forward strand.
GTATGTATTTGCTCAGCTGAAGAACCTTTTGTTTTGTCTACAAATATGGCAGATTTAAACCTGGAGGCGCGTGATTGGCCGTGCTGTCACAGCTGCTGTGGCTGTTGGGTGGGGGGGGGGGGGGGGGATTGGGAGAAGGAACAAAGAGAAGGAATAGTCTATCGTACTTCCTGATGACAGCGCAGAAGAGGAAGGCCGTTAATCAGAGTGACCCCTACTACCCACAAGCCTCAACGCCTCACAGGTACACCCCCCCCAACTGCCGGACAGATGGATGCACAGGCAGCCATACACCTGGGAGCACTGTGCAAAAATGTAAACCATCAATTCACTTAAAACAGAAAAACAGAGAGAAAGTGAGAGAGTGAGAGCGAGAGAGAAAGAGAGCGAGAGAGAGAGAGAGGAGCAAGTGTCCAGAGTGTCCCTCCAGTCAGAGTGAGTGAAGTTGACTTTTGGCCCACACTGAATATGCTCTGCTTCATTGAACCATCAATCTGAGTAGCAGATTACCAATTTTTTTTTCCAATATGGCCGACTAATCGTGGTCACATGGATGGTTTGATTTGTGTGCAGAGAGAATGAGAGAAAGTTAAAGTATCTTGGTGAAGGATGAACTGTACGTGGGATGGCCTACCCATCACAATGATCACTAGAACTGACAAGAGTGTCACTGGGTGACAGGAGTGACATAGTAGACACAATCAACAAGGATGATGGGAGATATTTCTAACAAGAACTAATAACATCCCTTACCTAAGTAGAATAATTCCCCAAGGCTTCTATAGGCCTACACTATATCCCAATTGCTTTGACTTCCACATACTACCCACAATAACAGACAAATCCATGTGAATGTAAGGTAGAAGTGTCCATATTTACACAGTATTACCAGGAGGAGAAGAGACTAGACTAGACTGTGTTGGGTTGGAGTATCTGACCAAGCTGTGAGTGACAGCTTCATTAAAAGCGGTACAAGGGAGAGTGTCAATATGGATAGTATTCAAAGTGCAGTACAGGACATGGAGGAGACAGGGTCTGCCATGATACTCCAGGACACTGCCTTGTAATTCAATACCAGATAAAAGCCCTTCATACAGACACAATATGACATCTCTGTTATTATTAGCCGGATAGAAAGAATCAGGAACAGAGGGGTGATTTTTCCCCTTCTCCTCCTCAGATTGTGAAATAATTGCTTTCCCCCTGGGGCTAATGTAGGACTGATCGGTATTCTCTCATAGCACCAAGTAGACACGGTGAAAACGCTGAGACTTAAGTCATACAGAGAGAGACAAGGACAAATTGGAAAAATCTGAAGTTTTCTGCTTTTGTAGATACAGTAGATAGTCGCAGAGCTGTGCTCCAAACTCACTGATGGGCCTGATAGTGATGGAGAACAAGAGTTTATTGTCTGAAACAAATATCTGGATATGAAGGAGATCAGTGAGGGATAAAGCAGTGTAATTATGCCAGAATAAGACAAGTCCCAGTTATCATTGTGGTAATACAATTCACCCTTGGGGTTCAATGAAGAGTATTTGTATACAGAGAGGCCTACTGTACAGTAGTATGATTAGTGCAGAGATATCACATGGCAATGTCCTGTTCTTATGTTTTGTACTAAAATGATATGGTCTTTGAGCAGCCAGAATTGCCTGTAAATAGACCAAGGTAGGGCTGTGGAGGTCATGACATTTTGTCAGTCAGTTATTGTCATGCAAAAGGCAGCCAGTCTCACGGTAATTTACCCTTGACTAACATAAACTCATTTAACATCTCTCGGCCTCCATACATACAAGCCGCTGATGTGCGCCTGTGGAACATCAGCATTTTAAAAAGTCTAATAAATCTATTGAATATACACCATTTCAATTATTAATTTTAGGCAGGTCTAAAGAGACATGTATTTCAGAACAACAGACTATGGGTTGGCCTACTGTATGTAATCTGGCTATGCGCCATGCCATAGGCTGTAGGATTGTTCATTTAGCAGACAATGTATGCTTATATGCTTATACTGTGCCATTATTTAAATCATATATTTATTTTTTTGTTGTTATTATTCTTATTTAAAAAAATGTTTACCCCCGTTTTCTACCCAATTTCGTGGTATCCAATTGGTGGTTACAGTCTTGTCTCAGCAGAGGCGATGGTCGAGAGCCGTGCTTCCTCTGAAACACAATCCAACCAAGCCGCACAGCTTCTTGACACAATACACGCTTAACCCGGAAGCTAGCTGCACCAACGTGTAGGAGGAAACGCTGTACACCTGGCGACCATGTCAGCGTGCATTGCGCCCGGCCCGCCACATGAGTGACGATGGGACAAGGACATCCCTGCCGGCTAAACCCTCCCCTAACCCGGACGACGCTGGGCCAAATGTTATTTTTTTAATTGAACCTTTATTTAACCAGGTAGGGCAGTTGAGAAAAAGTTCTAATTTACAACTGCAACCTGGCCAAGATAAAGCAAAGCAGTGCGACAAAAACAACAGTTACACATGGGATAAACAATCAATAACACATTAGAAAAATCTGAATACAGTGTGTGCAAATGAAATAAGGAGGTAAGGCAATAAATATGCCAATAGTGGCGAAGTAATTACAATTTAGCAATTTACACTGGAGTGATAAATGTGCAGATGAGGATGTACAAGTAGAAATGCTGGTGTGCAAAAGAGCAGAAAAACAAAAACAAATATGGGGAGGAGGTAGGTAGTTGGTTGGATGGGCTATTTACAGATGGGCTGTGTACAGCTGCAGCGATCGGTATGCTGCTCTGACACTTGATGCTTAAAAGTTAGTGAGGGAGATATAAGTCTCCAACTTCAATGATTTTTGCGATTCGTTCCAGACATTGGCAGCAGAGAACTGGAAGGAAAGGCGGCCAAAGGAGGAGTTGGTTTTGGGGATGACCAGTGAAATATACCTGCTGGAGCACGTGCTCTGGGTGGGTGCTGCTATGGTGACCAGTGAGCTGAGATAATGCAGGGCTTTACCTAGCATACACTTGTAGATGACCTGGAGCCAGTGGGTTTGGCGACAAATGTGTAGCGAGGACCAGCCAACGAGAACATACAGGTCGCAGTGGTGGGTAGTATATTGGGCTTTGGTGACAAAATGGATGGCACTGTGATAGACTGCATCACATTTGCTGAGTAGAGTGTTGGCGGCTATTTTGTAAATGACATCGCCGAAGTCAAGGATCGGTAGGATAGTTAGTTTTACGAGGGTATGTTTGGCAGCATGAGTGAAGGAGGCTTTGTTGCGAAATAGGAAGGCAATTCTAGATTTGATTTTGGATTGGAGATGCTTAATGTTTATTTTTTATTTCACCTTTATTTAACCAGGTAGGCTAGTAGTTTAACCAGGTAGAACAAGTTCTCATTTGCAACTGCGACCTGGCCAAGATAAAGCATAGCAGTGTGAACAGACAACACTGAGTTATATATGGAGTAAACAATTAACAAGTCAATAACACAGTAGAAAAAAAGTATATATACATTGTGTGCAAAAGGCATGAGGAAGTAGGCGAATAATTACAATTTTGCAGATTAACACTGGAGTGATAAAAGATCAGATGGTAATGTACAGGTAGAGATATTGGTGTGCAAAAGTGCAGAAAAGTAAATACATTTCAACAGTATGGGGATGAGGTAGGTAAAATTGGGTGGGTTATTTACCGATAGACTATGTACAGCTGCAGCGATGTGAGTGTGGAAGTAGAGTTTACAGTCTAACCAGACACCTAGGTATGTGTAGTTGTCCACATATTCTAAGTCAGAACCGTCCAGAGTAGTGATGCTAGTTGGGCGGGAGGATGCGGGCAGCGATTGGTTGAAGAGCCTGCATTTAGTTTTACTAGCATTTAAGAGCAGTTGGAGGCCATGGAAGGAGTGTTGTATGGAGTTGAAGCTCATCTGGAGGTTTGTTAACACAGTGTCCAAAGAAGGGCCAGATGTATACAGAATGGTGTCACCTGCGTAAAGGTGGATCAAAGAATCAACAGCAGCAACAGCGGCATGGTTGATATACAGAGAGAAGAGTGCACCGCCCCATGGGTCTCCCGGTCGCAGCCGGCTGTGACAGAGTCTGGACTCGAACCCAGAATCTCTAGTGGTACAGCTAGCACTGCAATGTAGTACCTTAGACGACCGTGCCACACGGTAGGCCATATTATATGATTTTATTGTAAGACGAATATAGTTGAACTTGGCTGAATGAAATAGAAAGGATATTATTTCCATTATGGAGCGAGTGTGCATACAGTATGAAGTGGCATGTTGAGCTTAAATTTGATCATTTGAAACAGGTGCGATATGCTAGATTTAGAGTTATTTGGCAACTTTAGTTGTAAATGATACAAACCTTGGTATGTCTTACAAATCAAAACATATATGGCTGCATGATGCGACTATAGGCTGTGGATGATTTGAGAAAGTAGCAAAAAAAGTGTGCGCTCTGTTCCTTGCCTCAGGCTGCACAGCTGTTCTCGAATCAAATGATCATATTTTCACCCATCAGACTATTCTCAATTAATCTTGTCTTTACTAATATGAAACATTTGTTTGGATTTAGAATGGCCCATTATCAAATAGGGAAGAACAGGGACAGGAAAAAAAGAGAAATGTCATCTGTATGCACTTGAATAGGGAATGGAGGCCACTTTCCCTCTGGTTATTTCACTCATGTCAGGTAGGCTCCTCTGGTTATTTCACTCATGTCAGGTAGGCTCCTCCGGTTATTTCACTCATGTCAGGTAGGCTCCTCTGGTTATTTCACTCATGTCAGGTAGGCTCTTCCGGTTATTTCACTCATGTCAGGTAGGCTCCTCTGGTTATTTCACTCATGTCAGGTAGGCTCCTCTGGTTATTTCACTCATGTCAGGTAGGCTCTTCCGGTTATTTCACTCATGTCAGGTAGGCTCCTCTGGTTATTTCACTCATGTCAGGTAGGCTCCTCCGGTTATTTCACTCATGTCAGGTAGGCTCCTCCGGTTATTTCACTCATGTCAGGTAGGCTCCTCTGGTTATTTCACTCTTGTCAGGTAGGCTCCTCCGGTTATTTCACTCATGTCAGGTAGACTACTCCGGTTATTTCACTCATGTCAGGTAGGCTCCTCCGGTTATTTCACTCATGTCAGGTAGACTACTCCGGTTATTTCACTCATGTCAGGTAGGCTACTCCGGTTATTTCACTCATGTCAGGTCCGGTTATTTCACTCATGTCAGGTAGGCTACTCCGGTTATTTCACTCATCTCAGGTAGGCTACTCCGGTTATTTCACTCATGTCAGGTAGGCTACTCCGGTTATTTCACTCCAAGCATCAACCACTGTTTGGGGAGCATGCAGCCTCTCTCTGCATGACAGTTCACAAACTCTGTATACCATGGGCTCTCCAACCATATTCCTGCAGCTACCCAGTGCTTAATTTGGGAAATCAAGTGAAATCTGTTTGGGAACATCAATAGTAACATGTTTTCACAACAAAACATACTTCATTAAACTGTTGACAGCACCTCTCTCTGCACGCTGGAGAAAGGAATGAATTAGAGAGAGGAGCAGATGGAAGCACACAGTGGTGAGATATTCTGTATCTAAAGGTAACGTGTCAGCTTATTAATTGTGAAAATATAAAGAATGCCCTATTACTAGGCTACTCAAAATCAAATACAAATCCACTATAATAGTAGGCCAACTCTGAATTTATTTAATTTAGGCTAGACCATTATGTAGCAAAGATATCTTAAATCATTTTAAAACATGTTTTTCTGCCATGCTTAATATGCAGTAAGCTATGTATTGTATAATGGCACAATCATTATTTTAATTCATGTTAAAAAAAAAAAATGGGGGGCTGATATATAGGCGTATGTGTATGCATAATGCATTGATGCGTATTGGTGTTTTGAATGAGTCATCACCTTAGAAAGCACTGTCCATTTCGTTGTTAGGCTTTGAAACAACATCCACAACGACCATGTTTTCCACTCAGTTTCATCCTGTTGAACTTCTATCTTCAAATTGATCAATCATAGTGAGGTGAGTTTAAAAGCACATACTGTTTTGATGAAGTGTTTGATTTGATTTTCGATCACATTTGCATTGATGTCAGTGTAGTTAGAGGGACAATAGTGTACCAAGCCATTAGTGACCTGATGGTCGTTACTGGGTTGGGTATTACTAACACATGTCCAGAGTGCATAAAAGGAGATTACCATGACTCAATGGTCACGTAGAATTTGACTGAGGTGATAACTCATGACTGCCGGTGTGGCGGTAATACGGTCAACGCATCAGCCCTAGCCCAGGGCCTATATTCCTCAAATGAGAAGTAGGAGAAGTGATCTAGGATGAGTTTAGCCTTTTAGATCCTAATGGATTTTGGGGGGGGGGCTGATCCTAGATCAGCACTCCTAATCTGGGATGCTTTATGAACACAGCTTGGCCCTGACCATCATCACCATCATTATCTCTACAGATCTTCTTGCATACCCATGCAGATGGTGTTTTACAGAGAATATATGAGGTAACATCTGACCTTGGTTCAAGGAAACAGCTGTGTGTGTGTTTGTGTGTGTGTGCGCACGTCTGCGCAGATATGTATTTTTTGGGGCCCGACTTGTGTCGGAAACACACCCTTCAGCCAGGGTAGCCATTTTGAATATTCTTATCTGAAACACAATATTTCAGTTCCTGATCTATCTACTGTACTGTACACAGTGTCGGGTTACGGGGTTCCACATTCCATCTGGTCATCCCTAGTAATCCCCGAGTGCTGTAAATTACCCCTGACTACTGTAAATCTATCAGAGTGTCACCAGAGTCTTCCCGAATTAGAAGTCCCACAGCTGTAAAACAGGCTGGCTATTTTCTTTCCCTTTCCCTAGTTAGTGTGCGTCCCAAATGTCACTATGGGCCCTGGTCAAAAGTAGTGCACCACATAGGGAATAGGGTGCCATTTTGAACAATACCGTAGTCACGTTTTTAGAGACACCGAGGCATCATCAACAACTGGTGTAAATAAATCACTTACCGTGAAGAGGTAATTACAGAAGCTGTAACCCATGACCAACCCTGACACCATAATCACTGTGGCCTCACAAGTAATCAACAGGACATCATCTGCTCTGAGCTGGAAAAGTGCTCACACGTACACTACTCCACTACAGGAAAACACACACACATCATGTTTAAAGCAGTAATCAGCAATAGAAAACCATAAAGCGATCTCCCTGCTTCTGTAAAAAGCTGAGGGCTATGGGTGGAGAAATGTAGCCCCTCTCAAAGTAGACAGAGTGATGCAGGGACTGACCATCCAGGATATCAAAGTTATAGTTTGAAACATGTTTTGAGGCCATATAGTGTTGATTTACTTTGTACAAATATTGGAGTAAACAAGCATGTCTTTTGGGTACAACAGTTGAACTAAGCTCATGAGCATATCTACGTTATTTTCTTCAAGAGTCAATAGGTACATATCATTCATTTATAAAAAAAGGATGTAGCTACAGTTGATGGCACCTTTAAGAAAGTCAACTCCCCTCCCTATTTTAAAAGGTAAGTGGCTCCAGGACACTTCCTGTCTCTGTCTCCCTTCCTACCTCCCTCCCTCGTTTTTCTCCCGCTCTCTCTCTCACTCCCTTCCTTTCTCCCTCTCTCTCCCCCTGTCCCTTTCTCCCTGTGATACTGAGTCGTGTGAAGGCGGAGAGGAGAAGAGGAGAAGAGAAGAAGGAGAAGAGTGGACACAGTGCTGCTGAGGCTGAAGCTCAGGATGTGTCCCAAATGACAGCATATTCCCTATATAGTGCACTACCCTTACAGAAGAACATGTGAAGTGTTCCAAAAACAAGTGATCTTATGTGAAGTTAATGTGACAACATGTAAAGCAACATGTGACAAGATGAAACTACACATGTGAAAACACTTTGTTTTCATACTAAATTTAATGTGAAATCATATGGTTTTTCTGTAAGGGTACTTTTGACCAGAGGCACAACTATGGGTAGTGCACTATATAGGGAATAGGGGTGCCATTTGGGCATAGACCCGGGCGGCTGTGCTGTGCTGTCAGAGGGATAAGGCTGGACTCTAAAAGGATTGCTGCTGGAAATAAAGACACCAGCTTGTCAGCTGTAAGCTCCTGAGAAGGGCCCATCAGACAAGTGGATGTGTATTGACAGGCCCGAGACGAAGCGAAGGAGAGATGGAGGAGACAAAGGGGGGGTGAAAGGGAGGGAGAGATGAGAGAGAGAAAGCGAGAGAGGGAGAGAAAGAGAGCGAGAAAGATGGAGAGAGAGTGAGCGAGAGAAAGCAAGTGTCCTGGAGTCACTCACCTTGGCACAGGCTGCAATGTCAGCTAACCCAGTGGCCATCAGTCTCCAGCCCTGTCCCCACTATTATTTAGAGCCAAACAAATACCAGCTAGGCTGAATGTCACCGCAAGGACACCCACAGACCTCACCATCAACTCCACCAATCAGTGTCTATGGTTTCAAATCGCCCTTTCTCCTGCCCTCGCCCACAAATCCATCTTCCCCCCTCCCCCACTTCCAACCCCCCAATCCTTCACACTGCCCCCCCGCCCCCCACCACCACCACCACCACCCGCCCCCACCTCGACAGATGCGTCAGGGGCTGCACAGTGCAACAGATTTACTGCTCTCCCCATCCTGGGGCCGACACGATTTATTGACATTAGTTGCCAGCTTTCTTTTCTCCAGAAAGTGCACATAGAATTAATTTTAACTGTGTCTTAATGTTAAATACCCTGGAAACACTACATTTCATGGTAGGTCATGCTCACAGCCACATAAGCATATATCATCAAATTATTGGGCTGAAATTCAAATCTTTTTTTTTTTTACGAGAGCGAAGAGGTTATAATTTAATAAGAAGCAGCTCATAACCGTTTCATCTCCCAGTCGTTAATTACTCAAATATTTATGCTGAGGAATGATGATCTCTCCAGTCTCTATTTAATGCATCAAAAGTTTAAGTAATTTCATTTCATTGTTTTTATTACTTAATTATGTCGGAGAACTGTGAATCTTTATGAAGAACAACCTGAACAGGGAGTAATTCCCTAAAAGATAATAGTGAGACAAAAATGTGTCTATTTGACTTTTTACTACTTTTTCCCCCTAGACCTTTCAAAAGCATTGCAATGGAACGGGTAAAACACCAAATAATATGGTATGGTGTCTTAAGCCATCATAGCTCTAAAATTCAACAATACAAGCAACCCAACTGCTTGTAAGATATATTGTTTTATGATGCTGTAACATCAGCACCCATGCTGTTGGGCAACAAGACTTCTCAATACAATGGCTTTCATGCCATGAACCCACAGTCAAAGTAACCCAGGAGTTATACATTTTTCATCCCCTCGTTTACCAAATAAACTCAGCTATTCTTAAAATACAAAACACAAGACGAGACGGCCTACATTGTTTGGAAGACAGCTGATGACAGACTCTGTGAGGATATTGGAACTACTGTCTTTTAGTGTGTGCAGTCTGTAATTTTGACCACTCTTTAAAAATGGTCATATTCAAGCTTCCTTCATGGAACATATTTTTAAAAAACTCAGCATTAAACATGTAAATGTGGATCGATATGTACTTGGTCTTTTCAATAGCAGCTGCCGTTAAGGCCCTCTGAGCACAATCGGCCATATAAGTATGGAAAATAAATTAGGAGAGCATAGTGAGAGGCTGCAGCAATTTCCCCATAAATATAACATAACGACCACAACTAAAATGTCAGGGAATCCAATAAATCAATTTCACCGGGACAGGACGGCCTTTATGTGCCGAACACACAGACATATTTATAATTCTCTCTCTTCTTTTAGAGGAGGAAGATCTAATTTTTGGTAGAGAGAGAAAGAGAGAGGGGAGGGCAGGAGGGAGGAAGGACGGGATATAGAGAGGGAGCAAGAGAGAGAGAGAGGGGGAGAGAGAGTTAGCAAAAGAGACAGGGGAAGGGAATGGGTGCGACACAACATTGGTCCCTCTCACACGTGGAGGCTTTAATATGTGTTCCATGTGATTCATCACCCTGACACAGACACCTGAGGCCTGGGCTCAATTTCTACAGACTAAATGGTTTCTGAGGGACTTTGCCACACGCAAGTATATGTGCAAAAAATATAGAGAGGTGGATGCAATAGAATAGATGGAGAGAGAGAGACAGAGAGAAAGTCAACGGAGAGAGAAAGAGAGAGAGAGAGAGAGAGAGAGAGAGAGAGAGAGAGAGAGAGAGAGAGAGAGAGAGAGAGAGAGAGAGAGAGAGAGAGAGAGAGAGAGAGAGAGACTCCACAGCCATTGAGTGTCACCAATTCTAGAACTAATTCCCTCTTGATGTAAAGAGACCAGGTGAATGTCCAAGATAATAAGATGATTGGACCACCTAGAACCTCTGAACTCTGATAACTGACATTAATAGGTTGGTTCACAATATATATGGGTTCATAAAGGCACACGGGTTACAGACCCATCACAACTAGTAACAGTGATTTAGAATCAAATAACACCATTATCTACTCCCTCAACTCTCCAAATAGACCGCATACAGTACCTGGAACGGCAGGCACTATGTTGTTTAGAACAGATTATTTACCCTGGCAACTAAAACCCCCAAATGGGTCAAAGATAAAAATATAGGGATATGTATTTTTGTTGTCCTGATGAATCAGAAAAGCAAACATGCATCATTGTGTACAGTATTACTGTGGTTGCTCTTAACAACTCATATCCTTGTATTCTCCATGGCATTTTACATTATGTTCCAACACCTTACCCTAAACCAGGTATTTCCAGGGGTACGTGCAATGCAGTTGGGGGTATGCCAAATAAAAATGCTTTTTCTCTTCACATTTTCAAACAGTCCATTTCTATTTTCCAACGGGGCTATACATTTGGGTGAGTTTCTTCTTTTTGCCTGTGTAGCCTCGTTTCACTGCCAAGAATAACATATAAACCATCTAGTGTTCATTGAACTAACAACACAATGTCAAATACAGATAGCCTAGTCAAATAATTAACATCCAATCACATTCAATCTCGCGGGAATTCCACGAATGGTCCGTATGTAGCCAAACATACCTCCTGTTCATGTTGGTATCTGGACTGATGGCGTAAAAGCCATGACAGGGAGACATAGTGGAGTGGTAACCCGCATGTAAGCAGTTGCATGCAAGCAGCTGCCACTTGGGTACACTGCAGCATCAGACCCATCACTAGTTGTGATGGGTCTGTAACCCGTGTGCCTTTATGAACCCATATATATTCAAACCTGACAGCTTGAAAGACGTTTTGGACACTACAGTGAAAATGGTTAACTTTGTTAAAGCAAGGCCCCTGAACTCGCATTTATTTTCTGCACTATGCAATGATATGGGCAGCGACAATGTAACGCTTTTACAACATAAAGAAGTGCGCTGGTCACTAAGGGAGAAATTATTGACACGTTGTTTTGAATTGAGAGACAAACTTAAAGTTTTCTTTACTGACCATCATTTTCACTTGTCTAACTGCCTGCATGATGACGAGTTTCTCACACGACTGGCCTATCTGGGTTATGTTATTTCTCACCTGAATGATCTGAATCCAGGATTACAGGGACTCTCCTCAACTATATTTTATGTGTGGGACAAAATTGAGGCTATGATTAAGAAGTTGGAGCTCTTTTCTGTCTGCATTAACAAGGACAACACAGGTCTTTTGTGTGCAAATTAACTCAAGCTTACGGACAATGTCAAATGTGATATAGCGAAGCACCTGAGTGAGCTGGGTGCGCAATTACGCAGGTACTTTCCCGAAACAGATGACACAAACAACTGGATTCGTTATCCCTTTCATGCCCTGCCTCCAGTCCACTTACCGATATCTGAACAAGAGAGCCTCATCAAAATTGCAACAAACAGTTCTGTGAAAATGTTATTTAATCAGAAGCCACTGCCAGATTTCTGGATTGGGCTGCAGTCAGAGTATCCTGCCTTGACAAATCGCACTGTTAAGACACTGATGCCCTTTGCAACCACATACTTATGTGAGAGTGGATTCTCAGCCCTCACTAGCATGACAACTAAATACAGGCACAGACTGTGTGGAAAATGATTTAAGACTGAGACTCTCCAATACAACCCAACATTGCAGAGTTATGTGCATCCTTTCAAGCACACCCTTCTCATTAACCTGTGGTGAGTTATTCAGAATTTTTGATGAACAAAAAGTTTAATATGTAAGATGGTTAAAAATAGCAAAATTATTGATTATTATTTTATTATTATTTGTGCCCTGGTCCTATAAGAGCTCTTCGTCAATTCCCATGAACCAGGATGTGACAAAAACTCACACTCATTCTTATGTTTAATAAATGTATTGTGTACAGTGTGTGTGTGCAGGCTTACAATGATGGCATAAAACAACATTTGAGAGTGTGCTGACCCCGGTGCTTGAGGGGGTACGCAGCTGGAGGTTGAATGTTTGAAGGGGTACGGGACTATAAAAAGTTTGGGAACCACTGCCCTAAACCAATCCATCAATATATGTGGCCAGACATACACTATATATACGAAAGAATGTGGACAGCCATTCATATGAGTGGATTCGGCTACTTCAGCCTCACGCGTTGTTGACAGGTGTATAAAATTGAGCACACAGCCACACAATCTCCATAGTAAACATTGGCAATAGAATGGCCTTACCGAAGAGCTCAGTGACTTTCAATGTGGCACCGTCATAGGATGCCACCTTTCCAAGTCAGTTCGTCAAATTTCTGCCCTGCTAGAGCTGCCCCGTTCAACTTTAAGTGCTGTTATTGTGAAGTGGAAATGTCTCGAAGCAAGAATGGTTTAGCCGCAAAGTGGTAAGCCACATAAGCTCACAGAACGAGGCCGGCAAGTGCTGAAGCACGTAACGTATAAAAATCATCTGTCCTCGGGTGCAATACTGACTACCGAGTTCCAAACTGCCTCTGGAAGAACTGTACGTCGGGAGTTTCATGAAATTAGTTTCCATGTCCGAGCAGCTGCACACAAGCCTAAGATCATCATGCGCAACGTCAAAAGCCAGCTGGAGTGATGTAAAGATCTCCGCCATTGGACTCTGGAGCAGTGGAAACTCGTTCTCTGGAGTGATGAATCACGCTTCACCATCTGGCATTCCAACGGAATAATCTGGGTTTGGCGGATGCCAGGAAAACGCTACCTGCCCAAATGCATAGTGCCAACTGTTAAGTTTGGTAGAGTAATAATGGTCAGGTGCTGTTTTTCATGGTTCGGGCTAGGCCCTGTAGTTCCAGTGAAGGGAAATCTTAACGCTACAGCATGCAATGACATTTTAGACGATTCTGTGCTTCCAACTTTGTGGCAACAGTTTGGGGAAGGCCCTTTCCTGTTTCAGCATGACAATGCCCCTGTGTACAAAGTGAGGTCTACAGAAGTGGTTTGTCAAGATCAGTGTGGAAGAACTTGCCTGGCTTGCACAGAGCCCTGACCTCAACCCCATCTAACACCTTGGGTATGTATTGGAATGCCGACGGCGAGGCAGGTCTTATCGCCCAACCTCACTAATACTCTTGTAGTTGAATGGAAGAAAGACCCCACAGCAATGTTTCAACATCTAGTGGAAAGCCTTCACAGAAGAGCGGAAGCTGTTATGGCTCCCGAGTGGAGCAGCAGTCTAAGGCACTGCATCTTACTGCTTGAGGCGTCACTACAGACACCCTGGTTTGATTCCAGGCTGTATCACAACTGGCCGTGATTGGGAGTCCCATAGGGCGGTGCACAATTGGCCCAGTGTCGTCCGGGTTTGGCCGGTGCAAGCCGTCATTGTAAATAAGAATTTGTTCTTAACTGGTTAAATAAAAAATCTAGGAATGAGATGTTCGACCAGCAGGTGTCCACATACTTTTGGCCATGTTGTGTTTTTCCCCCCATTTTTTTTTCATTTCTTCATTTAGCTAGGCAAGTCAGTTAAGAAAAAATTCTTATTTTACAATGACGGCCTACCCCGGCCAAACCCTCTCCTAACCCGAATAATGCTGGGCAAATTGTGCACCGTAGACTGCTGTGCCACTCGGGAGACAAGCTGCATCCCCAGTCTATCTGACCTCATAAGAAGTCACTGTAGTAAAAACAAATAAATCTAGCAGAACACAGCACTGCATAGAATGCAATTATTCTAATAGCAGCCTCTGTGAAATGACTCCAGTCACTTATGGACAACCTAATAAGCAGGATGTGATGGATGGGGCTACAGTATAGTGGAGGAATGCTCTCTAGTGAGGCCAGGGCTTGTCAAAGAAAAGCATTGAAAGAAAAGCATTTTTAGACATTTTTAAAGTTAGTGTGGGAGAGGTGAAAAAATAATTGCTGCCCATCAATAATGAGAAACCACCTGGTATTGACAACCTAGATGGAAAGCTACTGAGGATGGTAGTGGACTATATTGCCACATCTGAGCCTGGAGAAAAGGGTTTGTCCACAGACCTGGAGGGAAACTAAAATTATTCAGCTACCCAAAATGGTAAAAGCTCCCTTTGCTGACTCTAACAGCCCACCAACCAGCTAGATAACAGTTCTTAGAAATCTTATGGCAAATATTGTGTTTGACCAGATATAATGCTATTTCGCTGTGAGCAATTTAACAACTAACTTTCACAACGCTTACAGTATAGCGAAGGACACTCAACATGTACTGCACTGACACAAATGACTGATGATTGGCTGAAAGAAATGTACGATAATATGATTGTGGGAGCTGTACTGTTAGATTTCAGTGCAGCCTTTGCTATCATTGACCATCATTTGTTATTGAAAAAAATCTGGCTTTACATAATTTTTCTGCCATTTCATGGATAGAGAGCCCTCTATTTAATAGAACACATAGGGTTTTCTTTAATGGAAGCTTCTCTAATGTAAAACATGTAAAGTGTGATATTCCACAAGGGACCTGTCTAGGCACTTTACTGTTCTCTATATTTACTAATGATTTACCATTAGCATTAAACAAAGCCTGTGTGCCTATGTACACAGATAATTCAACACTATAAATGTCAGCACTCACAGCTTGTGAAATCACTGCAACCCTAAACAAAGAGTTTCAGTAAGTTTTAGAATGGGTGGCTAGGAATAAACTAGTCCGGAACATATCTAAAACCAAAAGCATTGTTTTTGATACAATGTTTTAGATCAAAGCTGAATCAATGTCTCGCAAGATCACAATGATTCATTTGCATGTTACATAACAGAACCAAATATAATACGCATAGTAGACCTTTAACGTTACTGTGACACCAAAAACAACTCGTCCTTTCTAATGACATTTTAGGGTGATTTGCTGAAGCGAAAAAAAAAGAGGTATTATTATGCGCCAAACCTCAACAGATCGCGCCACTATATGCAGGATATATGCTTTGATTGAAACAAAATACAAGAAAGGCTAATAGTTTGGGAACACCATCTGCTCGAATTTGTTCACGAAACAGTAATTCTAGAAGATTTAAATGGATATTCCAATGAAACTGATTGGAATCAATCAAATGATTGGCATGTAGATGCAGTTTTTACGTTTCACCGTCGCAATTGGAGGAATTTTATGCATATTCTATAAGGACAGGCTATTCAATTGGCTACATCTGTCAGTGCAAACTTTGATGTTGAAGATGTTGAAGATGACGCCGACGGAGATGGCAGCATCCCGACTAGCTTTTAGAAAACTTTTAAGTATTATTTTTTTTAAATGTACTATTTTTTACATTATTAGCTCAGGAAATGTTTTGTGTCATTACATACAGCTGGGTAGAGCTATTGGATATTAGAGTGGCGGTAACTCACCAGAACTTCCAGCATTACGAGCAGGAATAGCACTTCCCTGGAGCAGATCCTTTGATCACTCTCCCCAGAGCAATTTAACTTATTCCAGAGGCTGACCCAAAACATTGGCGGCGGAGGAGTGGCACTCAAGGCAGCCTGCTGGTTCGATTTAGAAGGCGCGCACACCACCCACCACTTCCGAGTATATTACTCGCTAATGTTCAGTCTTTGGACAATAAAGTTGATGAGTTTAGAGCAAGGATTTCATTCCAGAGAGACACAGGGGCCTGTAACATACTTTGTTTCACGGAAACATGGCTCTCTCTGGATATTCTGTCAGAGTCAGTAAAGCCAGCAGGATTAACAGTACATCGCAAAGACAATAATAAATATCTCTGCAGGAAGCAGAAGGCAGGGGGGTGTGTATCATGATAGACGGCTCATGGTGTAATTCTCGGAACATACAGGAACTCAAGGCATTTTGTTCCCCTGACCTAGAATTCCTCACAACTAAATGCCAACCCTATTATCAACCAAGAGAATTCTCCTCAGTCATTGCCACAGCTGTTTACATTCCACCTCAAGCCGAAACCTCAACAGCATTCAAAGAACTTCTCTGGACTTTATACAAACTGGAAACCAGATATCCTGAGGCTGCATTTATTATAGCTGGGGATTTTAACAAAGCAAATCTGAGGACTAAGCTGCCAAAATTCTACCAACATATTGACTGTCCTACGCTACTAAGACTCTCGACCATTGCTATTCAAACTTCCGGGATGCTTACAAGACCCTTTCCTGCCCTCCTGCCCTCCTTTTGGCAAATCTGACCATGACACCATCTTGCTCTTCGTACACGGCTGTTCAAAAGTTTGGGGTCACTTAGAAATGTCCTTGTTTTTTAAAGAAAAGCAGATTTTTGTCCATTAAAATAACATCAAATTGATCAGAAATACAGTATAGACACTGTTAATGTTGTAAATTACTATTATAGCTGGAAACGGCAGATTGTTTTATGAAATATCTACATATGCGTACCGAGGCCCATTATCAGCAACCATCACTCCTGTGTTCCAATGGCATGTTGTGTTCGCTAATCCAAGTTTATCATTTTAAAAGGCTAATTGATCATTAGAAAACCCTTTTGCAATTATGTTAGCATAGTTGAAAACTGTTGTTCTGATTAAAGAAGCAATACAACTGGCCTTCTTTAGACTAGGTCAGTATCTAGAGCATCAGCATTACTTCATCAGAACTTTCTTCTGCCTAGGCCAGCATCCCGGAGTCGCCTCTTCATTGTTGATGTTGAGACTGGTGTTTTGCGGGTACTATTTAATGAAGCTGCCAGTTGAGGACTTGTGAGGCGTCTGTTTCTCAAACTAGACACTCTAATGTCTAGTCTGTAGCTCAGTTGGTAGAGCATGGCGCTTGTAACGCCAGGGTAGTGGGTTCGATTCCCGGGACCACCCATACGTAGAATGTATGCACACATACAAGTCGCTTTGGATAAAAGCGTCTGCTAAATGGCATATATTATTATATTATATTATTGTCCTCTTGCTCAGTTGTGCACCGGGGCCGCCCACTCCTCTTTCTATTCTGGTGAGAGCCAGTTTGCTCTGTTCTGTGAAGGTAGTACACAGAGTTGTATGAGTTCTTCAGTTTCGTTGTAATTGCTCGCATGGAATAGCCTTCATTTACTAGAACAATAATAGACTGACGAGTTTCAGAAGAAAGTTATTTGTTTCTGGACAAACCAACCACGTCACCGAGACACACGCTTTGAGGACAACACAGTGCCAACAACGCGGCTCGCTACCAAGGACTGTGGGCTCTCCTTCTCCATGGACGACGTGAGTAAAACACTTAAAGGTGTTATCCCTCACAAGGCTGCCGGTCCAGATGGCATCCCTAGCCACCATTGTTTATGAACCCAAGAAGGCAAAGGTAACAGAACTTAATCACTATCAACCCGTAGCACTCACTTCCGTCATCATGAAGTGCTTTGACAGACTAGCACTCACTACCGTCATCATGAAGTGCTTTGAGAGACTAGTCAATGATCATATCACCTCCACCTTACCTGCCACCCTAGACCCACTTCAATTTGCATACCGCCCCAATTGATCCACAGATGATGCAATCGCCATCACTCTGCCCACTTCCCTATCCCATCTGGAAAAGAGGAATACCTATGAAGGAATGCTGTTTATTGACTGTAGCTCAGGATTTAACACCATAGTACCCTCCAAACTCATCATTAAGCTCGAGGCCCTGGGTCTGACACCCGCCCTGTGCAACTGGGTCCTGGACTTCCTTACGGGCCGCCCCCAGGTGGTGAAGTTTGAAAACATCACCTCCACTCCTCTGATCCTCAACACTTGGGCCCCACAAGGGTGTGTGCTCAGCCCCCTCCTGTACTCCCTGTTTACCCATGACTGCGTGGCCAAGCACGCCTCCAACTCAATCATCAAGTTTGCAAACAATACAACAACAGGCTTGATTACCAACGATGACGAGACAGCCTACAGGGAGAAGGTGCGGGCTCTGGGAGTGTGCTGCCTGGAAAACAACCTCTCACTCAACGTAAACAAAACAAAGGAGATGATCGTGGATTTCAGGAAACAGCAGAGGGAGCACTCGCCTATCTACATCGACGGGACTGCAGTGGAGAAGGTGAAAGCTTCAAGTTCCTTGACATACACATCACTGACAAACTGAAATGGACCACCCACACAGACAGTGTGGTGAAGAAGGCGCAACAGAGCCTCCTCAACCTCAGGAGGCTATAGAAATTTGGTGTGTCACCTAAAACCCTGACACATTTTTACAGAGGCACAATTGAAAGCATCCTGTTGGGCTGTATCACTGCCTGGTACGACAACTGCACCGCCCGCAACAGCAAAGCTCTCCAGAGGGTGGTGCGGTCTGCCCAGCACATTGCCGGGGGCAAACTACCCACCCTCCAGGACACCTACAGCACTCGATGTCACAGGAAGGCCAAAAAGATAACCAAGGACATCAACCACCCGAGTCAATACCTGGTAATCTCATGTGTACATACTGTTTTCTATACTAATTGTATGGTATCTAATTCACTTAATAATGCTTATATATCTTGCATTACTCATCTCATAGGCATATACTGTTATTTTCTTTCCTATTCTACTGTATCTTAGTCCGTTCTGCTCTGACATCGCTCGTCCATATGTATAGTCTTAATTAATTCCTACTTAGATTTGTGAGTATTGAGTATACAGTGGGGCAAAAAGTATTTAGTCAACCACCAATTGTGCAAGTTCTCCTACTTAAAAAGATGAGAGAGGCCTGTCATTTTCATCATAGGTACACTTCAACTATGACAGACAAAATGAGGGGAAAAAATCCAGAAAATCACATCACATGGAGGATTTTTAATGAATTTATTTGCAAATTATGGTGGAAAATAAGTATTTGGTCACCTACAAACAAGCAAGATTTCCTTACCTGTAATAATGGCACCCGTTTGAACTTGTTATCAGTATAAAAGACACCTGTCCACAACCTCAAACAGTCACACTCCAAACTCCACTATGGCCAAGACCAAAGAGCTGTCAAAGGACACCAGAAACAAAATTGTAGACTGAATCTGCAATAGGTAAGCAGCTTGGTTTGAAGAATTCAACTGTGGGAGCAATTATTAGGAAATGGAAGACATACAAGACCACTGATAGTCTCCCTCGATCTGGGGCTCCACGCAAGATCTCACCCCGTGGGGTCAAAATGATCACAAGAACGGTGAGCAAAAATCCCAGATCCACACAGGGGGACCTAGTGAATGACCTGCAGAGAGCTGGGACCAAAGTAACAAAGCTTACCATCAGTAACATACTATGCCGCCAGGGACTCAAATCCTGCAGTGCCAAACGTGTCCCCCTGCTTAAGCCAGTACATGTCCAGGCCCGTCTGAAGTTTGCTATAGAGCATTTGGATGATCCAGAAGAAGATTGGGAGAATGTCATATGGTCAGATGAAACCAAAATATAACTTTTTGGTAAAAACTCAACTCGTCGTGTTTGGAGGACAAAGAATGCTGAGTTGCATCCAAAGAACACCATACCTACTGTTTTTCTGCAAAGGGACTGATAAAGGAAAGAATGAATGGGGCCATGTATCGTGAGATTTTGAGTGAAAACCTCCTTCCATCAGCAAGGGCATTGAAGATGAAACGTGGCTGGGTCTTTCAGCATGACAATGATCCCAAACACACCGCCCGGGCAACGAAGGAGTGACTTCGTAAGAAGCATTTCAAGGTCCTGGAGTGGCCTAGCCAGTCTCCAGATCTCAACCCCATAGAAAATCTTTGGAGGGAGTTGAATGTCTGTGCTGCCCAGCAACAGCTCCAAAACATCACTGCTCTAGAGGAGATCTGCATGGAGGAATGGGCCAAAATACCAGCAACAGTGTGTGAAAACCTTGTGAAGACTTACAGAAAACTTTTGACCTCTGTCTTTGCCAACAAAGGGTATATAACAAAGTATTGAGATAAACTTTTGTTATTGACCAAATACTTATTTTCCACCATAATTTGCAAATAAATTCATAAAAAATCCTACAATGTGAATTTCTGGAGAAAAAAAATCTAATTTTGTCTGTCATAGTTGAAGTGTACCTATGATGAAAATTACAGGCCTCTCTCATATTTTTAAGTGGGAGAACTTGCACAATTGGTGGCTGACTAAATACTTTTTTGCCCCACTGTATGTTGTGTAATTTCTTAGATATTACTTGTTAGATATTACTGCACTGTCGGAGCTAGAAGCACAATCATTTTTCTTCACCAACAATAACATCTTCTAATCGCATGTATGTGACCATCTGAAGAAATTGCACTACCCCACTTCCCAGATCAGAGCAGCACTCCTGGCCCTCAAATGTATACACTGCACAGAACAGATCAGCACGCCTGGCCCTCAAATGTATACACTGCCCAGAACAGATCAGCACGCCTGGCCCTCAAATGTATACACTGCCCAGAACAGATCAGCACGCCTGGCCCTCAAATGTATACACTGCCCAGAACAGAGCAGCACGCCTGGCCCTCAAATGTATACACTGCCCAGAACAGAGCAGCACGCCTGGCCCTCAAATGTATACACTGCCCAGAACAGAGCAGCACGACTGGCCCTCAAATGTATACACTGCCCAGAACAGAGCTGCACGCCTGGCCCTCAAATGTATACACTGCCCAGAACAGAGCTGCACGCCTGGCCCTCAAATGTATACACTGCCCAGAACAAACCTGCACGCCTGGCCCTCAAATGTATAATTGTACATTCCTGTCCATTAGTGTTCTGTATTATGTCATGTTTCATGTTTTGTGTGAACCCCAGGAAGAATAGCTGCTTCTTCTTCAACCCCCCCCCCCCCAAAAAAAAAAATCTAACCTTAACCCCAAACCACTAACCCAAATTCTAACCCTAAACCTAACCCCTAAGCCTAAAATAGTATGTTTCCTTGTAGGTACAGGCTAAAAGTAATTTGCAAATAAATTCATTAAAAATCCTACAATGTGATTTTCTGGATTTCTTTTTCTCATTTTGTCTGTCATCGTTGAAGTGTACCTATGATGAAAATTACAGGCCTCTCTGATCTTTTTAAGTGGGAGAACTTTTCCTTGTTTTACTATCCTTGTCAGGACTTCTGGTCCCTTCTGGTCATGGGTGATTGTTCCTGTCTCTGTGAAGTTTCACCAGATAGGCTGTAATTAGATTTCACGTTCCGTTTGTTGTTTTGTATTTTGTATAGTTATTTCATGTGTCACTTTTTCCATTAAAGTCATGAGTAACCACCACGCTGCATTTCGGTCCGACTCTCTTTCTACAAACGAAGAACGACGTTACAGTAGTAGGTGGTAGACTTTCTGGACTGAGGTTGGACAACCTTACAGGGGTGGTAAACTGTCTGGACTGAGGTTGGACAACCTTACTGGGGTGGTAGACCGTCTGGACTGAAGTTGGACAACATTACTGGGGTGGTAGACACTCTGGACTGAGGTTGGACAACCTTACCGGGGTGGTAGACAGTCTGGACTGAGATTGGACAACCTTACTGGAGTGGTAGACCATCTGGACTGAGGTTGGACAACCTTACTGGGGTGGTAGACCGTCTGGACTGAGGTTGGACAACCTTACCGGGGTGGTAGACAGTCTGGACTGAGGTTGGACAACCTTACCGGGGTGGTAGACAGTCTGGACTGAGGTTGGACAAACTTACCGGGGTGGTAGACAGTCTGGACTGAGGTTGGACAACCTTACCGGGGTGGTAGACAGTCTGGACTGAGGTTGGACAACCTTACCGGGGTGGTAGACCGTCTGGACTGAGGTTGGACAACCTTACCGGGGTGGTAGACAGTCTGGACTGAGGTTGGACAACCTTACAGGGGTGGTAAACAGTCTGGACTGAGGTTGGACAACCTTACTGGGGTGGTAGACAGTCTGGACTGAGGTTGGACAACTTTACTGGGGTGGTAGACAGTCTGGACTGAGGTTGGACAACCTTACTGGGGTGGTAGACAGTCTGGACTGAGGTTGGACAACCTTACTGGGGTGGTAGACAGTCTGGACTGAGGTTGGACAACCTTACTGGGGTGGTAGACAGTCTGGACTGAGGTTGGACAACCTTACTGGGGTGGTAGACAGTCTGGACTGAGGTTGGACAACCTTACTGGGGTGGTAGACAGTCTGGACTGAGGTTGGACAACCTTACCGGGGTGGTATACAGTATGGACTGAGGTTGGACAACCTTACTGGGGTGGTAGACAGTCTGGACTGAGGTTGGACAACCTTACTGGGGTGGTAGACAGTCTGGACTGAGGTTGGACAACCTTACTGGGGTGGTAGACAGTCTGGACTGAGGTTGGACAACCTTACTGGGGTGGTAGACAGTCAGGACTGAGGTTGGACAACCTTACTGGGGTGGTAGACAGTCTGGACTGAGGTTGGACAACCTTACTGGTTGTGGTAAACTGTCTGGACTGAGGTTGGACAACCTTAATGGGGTGGTAGACCGTCTGGACTGAAGTTGGACAACCTTACTGGGTGGTAGACACTCTGGACTCAGGTTGGACAACCTTACTGGGGTGGTAGACAGTCTGGACTGAGGTTGGACAACCTTACTGGGGTGGTAGACAGTCAGGACTGAGGTTGGACAACCTTACTGGGGTGGTAGACAGTCTGGACTGAGGTTGGACAACCTTACTGGGGTGGTAGACAGTCTTGACTGAGGTTGGACAGCCTTACCGGGGTGGTATACAGCCTGACTGAGGTTGGACAACCTTACCGGGGTGGTAGACCGTCTGGACTGAGGTTGGACAACCTTACTGGGCTGGTAGACAGTCTGGACTGAGGTTGGACAACCTTACTGGGGTGGTAGACAGTCTGGACTGAGGTTGGACAACCTTACTGGGCTGGTAGACAGTCTGGACTGAGGTTGGACAACCTTACTGGGGTGGTAGACAGTCTGGACTGAGGTTGGACAAACTTACCGGGGTGGTAGACAGTCTGGACTGAGGTTGGACAACCTTACCGGGGTGGTAGACAGTCTGGACTGAGGTTGGACAACCTTACTGGGGTGGTAGACAGTCTGGACTGAGGTTGGACAATCTTACTGGGGTGGTAGACAGTCAGGACTGAGGTTGGACAACCTTACTGGGGTGGTAGACAGTCTGGACTGAGGTTGGACAATCTTACTCGGGTGGTAGACAGTATGGACTGAGTTTGGACAACCTTACTGGGGTGGTAGACAGTCTGGACTGAGGTTGGACAACCTTACTGGGGTGGTAGACAGTCTGGACTGAGGTTGGACGATCTTACTGGGGTGGTAGACAGTCTGGACTGAGGTTGGACGATCTTACTGGGGTGGTAGACAGTCTGGCCTGAGGTTGGACAACCTTACTGGGGTGGTAGACAGTCTGGACTGAGGTTGGACAACCTTACTGGGGTGGTAGACAGTCTGGACTGAGGTTGGACAACCTTACTGGGGTGGTAGACAGTCTGGACTGAGGTTGGACAACTTTACTGGGGTGGTAGACAGTCTGGACTGAGGTTGGACAACCTTACTTGGGTGATAGACAGTCAGGACTGAGGTTGGACAACCTTACTGGGGTGGTAGACAGTCTGGACTGAGGTTGGACAACCTTACTGGGGTGGTAGACCGTCTGGACTGAGGTTGGACAACCTTACCGGGGTGGTAGACAGTCTGGACTGAGGTTGGACAAACTTACCGGGGTGGTAGACAGTCTGGACTGAGGTTGGACAACCTTACCGGGGTGGTAGACAGTCTGGACTGAGGTTGGACAACCTTACCGGGGTGGTAGACCGTCTGGACTGAGGTTGGACAACCTTACCGGGGTGGTAGACAGTCTGGACTGAGGTTGGACAACCTTACAGGGGTGGTAAACAGTCTGGACTGAGGTTGGACAACCTTACTGGGGTGGTAGACAGTCTGGACTGAGGTTGGACAACCTTACTGGGGTGGTAGACAGTCTGGACTGAGGTTGGACAACCTTACTGGGGTGGTAGACAGTCTGGACTGAGGTTGGACAACCTTACTGGGGTGGTAGACAGTCTGGACTGAGGTTGGACAACCTTACTGGGGTGGTAGACAGTCTGGACTGAGGTTGGACAACCTTACTGGGGTGGTAGACAGTCTGGACTGAGGTTGGACAACCTTACTGGGGTGGTAGACAGTCTGGACTGAGGTTGGACAACCTTACCGGGTTGGTATACAGTATGGACTGAGGTTGGACAACCTTACTGGGGTGGTAGACAGTCTGGACTGAGGTTGGACAACCTTACTGGGGTGGTAGACAGTCTGGACTGAAGTTGGACAACCTTACTAGGGTGGTAGACACTCTGGACTCAGGTTGGACAACCTTACTGGGGTGGTAGACAGTCAGGACTGAGGTTGGACAACCTTACTGGGGTGGTAGACAGTCTGGACTGAGGTTGGACAACCTTACTGGTTGTGGTAGACAGTCAGGACTGAGGTTGGACAACCTTACTGGGGTGGTAGACAGTCTGGACTGAGGTTGGACAACCTTACTGGTTGTGGTAGACAGTCAGGACTGAGGCTGGACAACCTTACTGGGGTGGTAGACAGTCTGGACTGAGGTTGGACAACCTTACTGGTTGTGGTAGACAGTCAGGACTGAGGTTGGACAACCTTACTGGCATGGTAGACAGTCAGGACTGAGGTTGTACAACCTTACTGGGGTGGTAGACAGTCTTGACTGAGGTTGGACAGCCTTACCGGGGTGGTATACAGCCTGACTGAGGTTGGACAACCTTACCGGGGTGGTAGACCGTCTGGACTGAGGTTGGACAACCTTACTGGGCTGGTAGACAGTCTGGACTGAGGTTGGACAACCTTACTGGGGTGGTAGACAGTCTGGACTGAGGTTGGACAACCTTACTGGGCTGGTAGACAGTCTGGACTGAGGTTGGACAACCTTACTGGGGTGGTAGACAGTCTGGACTGAGGTTGGACAAACTTACCGGGGTGGTAGACAGTCTGGACTGAGGTTGGACAACCTTACCGGGGTGGTAGACAGTCTGGACTGAGGTTGGACAACCTTACTGGGGTGGTAGACAGTATGGACTGAGTTTGGACAACCTTACTGGGGTGGTAGACAGTCTGGACTGAGGTTGGACAACCTTACTGGGGTGGTAGACAGTCTGGACTGAGGTTGGACAATCTTACTCGGGTGGTAGACAGTATGGACTGAGTTTGGACAACCTTACTGGGGTGGTAGACAGTCTGGACTGAGGTTGGACAACCTTACTGGGGTGGTAGACAGTCTGGACTGAGGTTGGACAATCTTACTGGGGTGGTAGACAGTCTGGACTGAGGTTGGACAACCTTACTGGGGTGGTAGACAGTCTGGCCTGAGGTTGGACAACCTTACTGGGGTGGTAGACAGTCTGGACTGAGGTTGGACAACCTTACTGGGGTGGTAGACAGTCTGGACTGAGGTTGGACAACCTTACTGGGGTGGTAGACAGTCTGGACTGAGGTTGGACAACTTTACTGGGGTGGTAGACAGTCTGGACTGAGGTTGGACAACCTTACTTGGGTGGTAGACAGTCAGGACTGAGGTTGGACAACCTTACTGGGGTGGTAGACAGTCTGGACTGAGGTTGGACAACCTTAATGGGGTGGTAGACAGTCTGGACTGAGGTTGGACAACCTTACTGGGGTGGTAGACAGTCTGGACTGAGGTTGGACAACCTTACTGGGGTGGTAGACAGTCAGGACTGAGGTTGGACAACCTTACTGGGGTGGTAGACAGTCTGGACTGAGGTTGGACAACCTTACTGGTTGTGGTAGACAGTCAAGACTGTGGTTGGACAACCTTACTGTGGTGGTAGACAGTCAGGACTGAGGTTGTACAACCTTACTGGGGTGGTAGACAGTCTGGACTGAGGTTGGACAACCTTACTGGGGTGGTAGACCGTCTGGACTGAGGTTGGACAACCTCACTGGGGTGGTAGACAGTCTGGACTGAGGTTGGACAACCTTACTGGGGTGGTAGACAGTCAGGACTGAGGTTGTACAACCTTACTGGGGTGGTAGACAGTCTGGACTGAGGTTGGACAACCTTACTGGGGTGGTAGACCGTCTGGACTGAGGTTGGACAACCTCACTGGGGTGGTAGACAGTCTGGACTGAGGTTGGACAACCTTACTGGGGTGGTAGACAGTCTGGACTGAGGTTGGACAACCTTACTGAGGTGGTAGACAGTCTGGACTGAGGTTGGACAACCTTACACAAAGGTCAAATAAGACACAAGTAAAGGATGATTTCACATGATTTCTCATCTACAAAAGCCTACAACGCTTTCTTAGGTCAAAGTAATAAATGTATACACACTCATATTATTTCCCACACCAGTCCTATAACTATAAAATCTATAGAGGCCCTATAGCCCAAGCCATATACACTGGAGATGGGTTGTTTAAGAAACAATTAGAGGGGTAACGTTATAAAGAGCTATTAGCAGGCAGAGCCAGGCTCCTTCCCTGTGCTTCCTGGGCTGGCTGGCTGGAGTACCTTTCACAGCTGATTTATAACACTGTCGCCTTCACAAGGCAACATAATTAATAGGACCATGGACTTCTAATTCCACTGACTTCCACAGCAAGTGGATTTCATTTGATTTATGATGGCCGGCAAGTTTGCATTTTATCAGTTCATTCAGTCATTATTTATGCTGATGACCAATTCCAATGGGTGGCGATCATCTAACTCGGCACTAATCAAAGAGAATTAGGGTTCACTGCATTATTTATACGCTGCTAATTCATCTTGGGAATGAGGGTTGAGAAGAATAGTTGCCGCGGTAACTCCGGGAAATAGGCTGGCTAGTTTAGAGGCGTGATTAGCATTAAAGGGGTCGTAGCACCTTGAATGACACAACCGATGCAGTTGTACCTGTACTGTATGGGCACACTAAAGTACTACAGTCCTTAGCAGTGGGGTTCAGAAGGAGTATGACGTACCTACCAGAAGGAGTATGAAGTACCTAACTACTGCAATTTATGGCAGGTACACGGAGAAAAATCAGACAAGCTCACAAAATCAACATTTTAAATAGGTCTTAGGTACTGCATTTATTAGACAAGCCCTGCTAGGTTATTTGTCTTCACAAATCTTCTAATAGACAGCTTGTCAAGCACTATGATTGCCCTTCAAAGGATTCCCAAATGATCAATGACGAGTGCAAAGAAGCCATCATTTGTAAAGTGGGTTTCATGTTGATCGCCCTCAGCCCTGGGGCATAGATGGACATATCAAAGGGCTAGGTTTCTCCATGTGCCAATATGTGTTTATAATCTGATCTCAAACCACTAGGCAGACTGACTCTGGTTAAAGTCATGCACAGAATGCTAATAACCAAAGGCCCAAAAGTAACTGGAGTGATTCTATTTAGGGGGCTTGTCTGCAATCTGGACTTCAATATATGTGTAGCCTATAATACCAAACTCAAAGGTTGCTGAGCCACTCGGTCCCCAATCTTGTGCCCAAGGCAGCCAGAAAACAGCATATAAAAATAATGATAGTTCAACATTTATTCAAAGCCACAGACTTTAAATGTACAATGGTAACATGATCTTTGCATGGGGTTCTCGCCATTTTTGTCAGCATAGGTGTAATAGGTGGCAGGGAAGTCAGGCGCAGGAGAGTCAAATGGAGTGTAAAATGGATTTGTTTAATAAAGTCCACGGAGTATGCTCCATAACACTAAATGTACATAAACAAACAAACATGGGTACGAGGACCCGACGCTCACCTATACAACAAACACATGACACTGACAATAAAACAATCTCTGACAAAGACATGAGGGGAAACAGAGGGTTAAATACACAACAGGTAATGAATGGGATTGAAAACAGGTGTGTGGGAAGACAAGACAAAACCAATGGAAAATGAAAAAAGGATCAATGATGGCTAGAAGACGGGTGACGTCGAACGCCGAGCACCGCCCGAACAAGGAGAGGCAACGACTTCAGCAGAAGTCGTGACAATTTTAGACAAAAAAGGGTCAATTATGGCACCATAGGTTGAGTACAGTACTTTCTCAACATGTACTGGCTGAATGGCAATTTCTAACTGAGGTTTACTAGAATACCAATATGTTCTAATTTCAATAGCCTACACATCATATTCAATAGGACTACACGAGTGCAAGAGTGCATCCACAAAGACACAGCAATATCTCTACACATATCCCAGTTCTCTTGAAAGGCTTTAATGTTAAAGTAGAGTAAACAACCAAATATTATTTGAAGGGAAAGTAAAGTAGGCCTACCCGCCTGCCTGTACAGCCTACTTCCTAAAGCCCTGGCATCCCTAGCCAAATACAAACCAACAAACACGCCGCTGGTCCCTTCTGACGTCCCATGCAACGCAACACAATTTACAATAACCCAAAATGAAAAATGTAGTCTTCAAGCCTTTGACAACAGGTCCAACCCAAATGATCAGACTCCATTTGTTAGCGCCGGTCCCTTTCCCCTGATAAATTGCATTTAGCAAAGTGTGGGAAGCTAAGCGTTCCTGACATGTTTTTATTGATTCACGCCGGTTATATTCATGTAATCCTGTTCGTAGGTAAATTGTGGTGCAGTGCAGGCAAATTCAACTCACACTGGGTTCTACTGGGAGGAAGAGAATTGCAGCCAGCGCATGGGAGGTGGTTTTGAAGATTGGAGCGGTGCTGGGGAGGTAAAGAGATGCGGGCCGTGGGCCCATTGGAATCTCACTGCCTCTATTAAGATTTATAGGCACTGGGATTCTATGGGGCTGCAACATTATTCATAGTAAAGCCTGTCTGTCTTGGCTTGTTTATAAAATGAGACAGGTCTGACTGAGATGGAGGCTTCTACATCGGGGTCGGGCTGCTTTAACACTGGGCTAGTTCACCTAGCAACACCCAACACACCCATACCCTACAGAGATATACAGCTATTCAACCCCTTGACGAATACACACGGCAGATACAACTCACATTACTGCTGGGAGAAAGACTGTCCAACACTATTTTGTCTGGTTGTCAAAAGCATTTACATCACATTATCCACTTTGACATCCGCCGTGGACCCTTTAAATGTCAATATACGGCCGGCTGCACGTGTAGTTTTGCATCTTAAACAACACACAGTGCTACAGTCACACAATTTATTTGTACAGATTACATGAATATGAACATTTTCCTATCTTGCTAAAATATAAGAACAGACCAATGACGTTGTGCCATCTGAGCATTTAATAGTCAATATAGTGCATCCTGTGAGAAATCAGCCCTAGACTTAGTGGCGAGAGCCGGTATTTTACTCCGATGAAACCAAGCTCTCTGAGGACTGAATAACAACAGGCTAACACAGAGAACACAGTTCAGCT
This sequence comes from Oncorhynchus keta, assembly GCF_023373465.1. NCBI lineage: Eukaryota > Metazoa > Chordata > Actinopteri > Salmoniformes > Salmonidae > Oncorhynchus > Oncorhynchus keta. Next base: position 28,834,772 of record NC_068422.1, read on the forward strand.
CATATCTCATATCCCTGCTCTATTGTCTTGTTGCCAAGTTCTTATTTCATAAAAGAAAACAGACAACGCACCTCCTGGGCCCCGTTGCTTAAGAACCCGTGCAAGAATCAGTTCATTCAGCAATTTCCTGAGCGTCCCATACTTTTGGTCTTATTAAATGGGAAACACAGAGAGGATCACCTTCAAGTTGTTATTAATGATAGTCCTCTGGATGAAGGATGCACGTGAAAATCCCCAACATCTGTTTGCTGCACTCACTTCTCAGCAGGCTCCACCTATTCCTCATGCCTAATGATGCTCATCCACTCGGCAAGTTTTACAGACAAATGTGTATTTGGCTACATTCATCATCCTGAATGAGTGTTCCTGATGAGCCGTCCGTTGGCCTGTTTCACTCTTTCTACCGCACTTTTACAAATGACGTGCCCCGCCACATGTTTTCAATTTGGGAGGTTCAGAGGAGGAAGGGGTGGAGGGAGGGGTGGAGGGAGGGGTTGAGGGAGGGGTGGAGGGGGACAAGAGGGACTCGGGGATTTGTGAAAGGCTAAAGGATGGGCAGCTTCAAGGGGAAAACAGGAGAAGAGTCATTGACGCCTGCTCTGACTTGAACCTCCCCCAACTAACCCTTCAACTCACCGCCCACAACCCGCATCATCAAAAGTGGCCAAACGAACCATAGCGCCGATGTAAGACACAGCGCCTCCGGAACTTCAGAAGTGTACAAAGCAGTGGACGGTACCCAAAGCCTCGATGATAGACGTTATCTGTTTGAGACCAACTCTTTACATGGTCTCTAGTCTCACTGGTCTCACCCCTCTTCAAATGCATCCCCATGGACCAACATGAAAGGGCATAATACAGAATACATGGGGCTATATGGGGATATACGACCAGGAATATGTTCACTTGGATAAATAAGATGGTTGTTGAAGTCCGGGGAGATGTGGCCCTAATAAATCATATTCCTTTTGATGTTTACATCTGGTCAGGAGTTATGAAGGCGAAGGGGGTGGAGGGGAATGGCTGGAACAGACGTGAGTCAGGCACCAGGACACGATATGCCGTCTGCTTCCCTTCAAAGCCTGGGAATCAACGTTTACACTGAAACTCCTGGGAGATGTGAGTTGTAAGGTCATAACTGCAGAGGGCTGCAGAGAGCTGCGTCGGAACCTGAGGTCACAATGTACTGAGTATTAAAGTAAAGTAGTTTCTCGGCCTTAGGTACATTGTGTAACAGTACACTCAGAATGCTATTCTTCCGAATGTGATTCATCATATTTCCATGACTACTATTGTTTTCTCTAGATCTATGTCTTGACACGGTAGTATAACCATCACTGTCCTCCTTATGTTTGGTTTGGGTTGGTTCCCTGACAGGGAGCTAGCTGTCCTGGGGAACCATGCAGGGTCTGGGACTAAAGCCTGGAGACAAAAGCTTTTGTTCCGTCATGTTCAGGGGATCAGGATAAGCCACTTGGTCCTGTAGCTATTTTGTCCTCTCCGAGATGGATGCTGTCAGCGAGCTAAGCGTATTTAACATGAGCCGGTGTAAAACTATCCGTCGTACAAACAGCTGCGGCGACTCGGCTGGACTGGCTGGGGATAAATCATATCTTGGCGAGGCAAAACAGGCGCAGCATGACGCCCGGCCCCTAAGCGAAAACTCTTGACAAGCATAAACGCACACCAGCTATTTATTGTTGCCTCCTACAACTCCTGCTACTCACCCCCCCTAAAACCCCTCTCAATCCAACTCCTGTTGTCCCTTCCACCCCGCCCTCTCCGTCCCCCCCAAACCCCTCTCTACCCACCCCACATAAAAAAACTAGTCTTCGGAGCAACTTACCCCTGCCTCCACCAAACCCCTCTGCATTCACCCCATGCAGAACCCCCCAAAGTCTTGGAAGCTGGTCAGCTGACGTCATGGTTATCGCTGGTTGCTGCTTCTGTGGTCATTTGTTATTACAACAACACATCCCACTGGCTAGCAGTGGTCCCTCGTATTACGAGTGGTGGGCAGGCGAGGATAAACAAATAACACTTTTTATTATTACTCTCCTTTCACAGTAAAGTTTCACAATGTTAACTTCAATGGAATCGGGCAACGGCAGCATTAGGGCTTTTATACCCATTGTCAAATGGCAGCTAGTTGTTTTTAGGTCATATTTTTTGTTTTAATCTAATTTTCAAAATTTTACAAACATGGATTTAAGTTTAACAGTGGGTTGTTGTATTGTCAGAAATGTACCATTTTGGAACATTGGGACTACCTTGTCTATATAAGGTGTACTTGGATGCTCAGATGAGTTAAGTAGAGCTGTGTGTCATTTGTGTGCCATCAAAGCAACTTTTTTGGAAGCTATTGGAAGATCTACTATGTATTGCTTCCTGGAAACTAAACCTTTACAGTATGTTATATTATCCTCTCCTACAGTGCGCTCTCTCTCTCTCTCTCTCTCTCTCTCTCTACATCTCTCTCTACATCTCTCTCTCTACCTCTACCTCTCTCTCTACCTCTCTCTCTCTACCTCTCTCTCTCCATCTCTCTCTCTCCATCTCTCTCTCTACCTCTCTCTCTCTCTACCTCTCTCTCTCTACCTCTCTCTCTCCATCTCTCTCTCTAAATCTCTCTCTCTCTACCTCTCTCTCTCTACCTCTCTCTCTCTCTCTCTCTCAATAAATAATGATGACATAGTACTAGAGCCAATTCATGCACTAGTCAGAGAGTAAAAAAAACTTTCTCCCTCTCAACTCCATCCCACTACATCATCATCCCCACACCAGAACAAGGAACAAGACAGACAGCCAACTCTGGTTAGCAAGACCTCCAAAATACATCGAAGCCAATTAGACTTCTAGCTTTGCTGACGCTGGAAGTGATTACTGTAGCAAAAATAACCATTAGACGTGGACTCAGCTGACCTTAAGTCCTTATTGCACAGTCAATAAAATCAACTGTCTAGAATAAAATCTCTGTGATCTCTGAAGGAAGAATAATGTCTTTGCTGCTTAGCGGGCACATCTGTAATACAGCCCCAGTGATGACAGAGTCACTCCTCACCCGCCAGCATGCATATTAAACTAGTTGCAGTAGCTAGAAAATTCATTAACTGAACAACAAACACAATCTCAAAGTAAAACATGAAGGTGGGATGTTGATTAGTGAGCGTTTTGCATTATGAGTTGTGAATGATGAATCACACAAAGCAAGCAGCACATTACTCCAATTTTCCCTGCCTGTGTAACAACAAAGTTCACAGACACCAAATCAGTTTTTAAGGGAACCCGGGGGCTACTAGTGCAAGACTAGCTGCTGCTGTTTGAAACATTTATAATTTATGTGTATTTGATGTGGTGATATGTAAAAACTTCTGAGGAATTTTAATGGGCTTGAAGCTGAGGAGAAATGAGGGGAAATCGTTGAGATCGTTGTTTTGGCTTTTTTTTTTTTTTTTTTTTGATAACTAACCCTAAAAGTTTTCAAATCTGGAAGGAAAGTTTAGCCATAGAACTTAGAAGTAATCATCTAAAAAATGAATTTCATCTTCTTATTTCAATGCTTTATTGATTGTGCAGCTCGCTTCTCATAAAGGGACATTACGTGGCCGATGTGCAAACTGCTTCCCAGTGTCCAATACATTCAACAAAGCAAAGCTATTTTCATTGATCAAAGTCCCTCCACGGCAAACAGATAAAAATTGATAATGCACTTCAACAAATTCTAACATCAATTAGAATCTAATGAAAAAGTGCTGCCGCCTAAGTAAACAAGGCTTTAATATTCAATAGGGGCAAGCAGTCCACTTTTGGAGGGGACGTCACACAAAGGCAAAATAAAATCTCGAAAACTGGAAAGTCGGTTCTTTCTCTGCCAATTAAGCTCTAACAAATTAATCTTCCAGCCTGATTTGCTCTGTGTTTGTATTGACTATTGATCAGCCATTAACCTTCCATTATTGTTTTCTCCATTAGAAACAAATATGATAATGAATGAGAGAGAATTAGTTAGTTAACACACTATCGCCCAGGTCCAACTATTCCCCAGTCTCACTCTCTGCAGTCCCACAAACAAATATGAGACGAAATGAGAGAGTTAACACACTAACGTCCAACTACTCCCCAGTCCCTACAAACTCCAACTCCTCTCTCACTGCTCTTAGAGAAGCATGTACTCCACATCGTAGAGGGAATCATAGCAGAGAGGCGAGGCCTTGGACGTTCATTTGTCTGCCCATTAGAAAAACTCTCCTCTCCGTGATCCAATCTAGGCGGCGGTCCGCCCTGCGCCTAGTGAGCAGCCTGATTTGAATCAACTCAGTGTCAGCTCTGATCAGAGGCTGAGGGACAAGGGGCAGCAGTAAGAGACTGGGACAAGCACGGAGACGGGATGAATGGGAGATGGACCAGACAGGACAGGGGCTTGTCAGGGGGTAGCAGTGATAAGGAGACCACAGGCTTGTCGATGGTGGACGGACGTGTAGTGCATATTCTAAGAGATAAAGGATCTGGATGTCAAACATTTGAGATGAGATGGTGAATTGTCGAGGTTGTGTGTAAGCTACTTTTAGGGAAGGTCTAGTTGGTTTGCCTGATGAGCAATGCTATTGGTTAGATGATACACATACTGTAAAAACGAATTTAATCAATTTTAGAATAAGGCTGTAACGTAACAAAATGTGGAAAAAAGGGGTCTGAATACTTTCCGAACGCACTGTACATATTGTACAGTACACCACTGATCCTGCGCAATTCCCTCAACCAATATCCACGAAAAACAGTCTACAAACCCTAACTATTAACTATACTTCTGAAATAGGCCTTGATTGTTCCATGTGGTATAGAAGAGCATCATTCAAGCTAACCGATTCTCCCACTGATAAAATCCTCTTTCCAGTCATTATCCTTTATCATAAACACAAGTCTATGGGGAAGGAGGGCATAGAAGTGGTTAAGCCTGTCCCCGGTTTCCTATTTCTAGGGAGTATTTATCTGATGATAAACAGTGCTGGTGGTAAGTGAAAGGAGTTATTCTCCCTCCAGCAGGAAAGACATTGATAGGGCATTGGGGATTTGTTTATTTCAACTCAAAGCCAAAGTATTTACCCAACTAAACTCAGCAAAAAAAAAAAAAATGTCCCTTTTTCAGGACCCTGTCTTTCAAAGATCAATCGTAAAAATCCAAATAACTTCACAGATCTTCATTGTAAAGGGTTTAAGCACTGTTTCCCAATCTTAGGACACTAAAGAGGCCTTTCTACTGACTCTGAAAAACGGCAAAAGAAAGATGCCCAGAATCCCTGCTCATCTGCGTGAACGTGCCCTAGGCATGCTGCAAGGAGGCATGAGGACTGCAGATGTGGCCAGGGCAATACATCGCAATGTCCGTACTGTGAGACGCCTAAGACTGCGCTACAGGGAGACAGGACGGACAGCTGATCGTCCTCGCAGTGGCAGACCATGTGTAACACCACCTGCACAGGATCGGTACATCCGAATATCACACCTGCAGGACAGGTACAGGATGGCAACAACAACTGCCTGAGTTACACCAGGTACCTACAATCCCTCCATCAGTGCTCAGAATGTCCACAATAGGCTGAGAGAGGCTGGACTATTTCCATTGATCATCCTTGAGATGTTTCTACAACTTGATTTGAGTCCACCTGTGATAAATTCAAATGATTGGACATTATTTGGAAAAACACACACACGTCTATATAATATCCCACAGTTGACAGTGCATGTCAGAGCAAAAACCAAGGCATGAGGTTGAAAGAATTGTCCGTAGAGCTCCGAGACAGGATTGTGTCAAGGCACAGATCTGGGGAAGGGTACCAAAACATTTCTGCAGCATTGAAGGTCCCCAAGAACACAATGGCCATCATTCTTAAATGGAAAATGTTTGGAACCACCAAGACTCTTCCTAGAAGTGGCCGCCTGGCCAAATTGAGCAACCGGGGGAGAAGGTTCTTGGTTAGGGATGTGACCAAGAACCTGATGGTCACTCTGATGGGAGAACCTTCCAGAAAAAAACATCTCTGCAGCACTCTAGCAAATCAGGCCTGTATGGTAAAGTAGCCAGATGGAAGCCACTCCTCAGTAAAAAGGCACATGACAGCCCTCTTGGAGTTTGCCAAAAGGTACCTAAAGGACTCAGACGATGAGAAACAAAATTCTCTGGTGTGATGAAACCAAGATTGAACTCTTTGGCCTGAATGCCAAGCATCACGTCTGGAGAAAACCTGGCACAATCCCTACGGTGAAGCATGGTGGTGGTAGAATTATGCTGTGGGAATGTTTTTCAGCGGCAGAGACTGGGAGACTAGTCAGGATCGAGGAACAGAGAAAAGTACAGAAAGATCATTGACGAAAACCTGCTCCAGAGCACTCAGGACCTCAGACTGGGGTTAAAGGTTCACCTTCCAACAGGACAAACACCCTACGCACACAGCGAGGTCAACGCAGGAGTAGCTTCAGGACAAGTCTCTGAATGTCCTTGAGTTGCCAAGCCAGAGCTCAGACTTGAACCCGATCAAGCGTCTCTGGAGAGACCTGAAAATAGTAGTGCAGCGACGCTCCCCATCCAACCTGACAGAGCTTGAGAGGATCTGCAGAGATTCATGGGAGAAACTCCAAATAGAGGTGTGCCAAGCTTGTAGCGTCACACCCAAGAAGACTCGAGGCTGTAATCGCTACCAAAGGTGGTTCAACAAAGTACGGAGTAAAGTACGGAGTCTGAATACTTAAGTAAATGTGATGTTTCAGTTTTTATTGTTAATACATTTGCAAACATTTCTACAAACCTGTTTTTGCTTCGCCATTATGGAGTATTGTGTGTAGATTGATGAGGGGAACATTAAAAAATATTATTTTTTTGAATTTTAGAACAAGGCTATAACGTAACAAAATGTGGAAAAAGTCAAGGCGTCTGAATACTTTCCGAATACACTGTATGGTGTAGTCGAAATGAATCAGGAGTTGTAGTCAAAACGCCATAGCGTTTTATGATAATAAACAAAGTGCTGATGTTGAGCGTATGTGTCCGAAATCACACCCTATTCTCTACATAGTGCATTTATTTTGACCAGGGCCTATAAGTTGCCTGTTTGGGCTGACCCTATTTAGTCAACTGGTTGATTGCTTGGTCGATAAGCTGCTTAGTCGAGCAGTATAAAATAATAATAATAATTTCATGGTGTACAAGACACCTGTCTGATTCACGCCTTTCTGAGTGGACTAATCCATTGTGGAGGCCGTGGGGATGGTACAGTCCATCACTAAGACATGTGCTACTGAAATGGTTTATGGTTATAATACTAAGAACAATGATGCAACACTAATAAAAATGATATTATTTTATAACAAATGCGCTTTCTCCCACGTTGGACAGTGGTCGCTGTCCACGGTTCTGAAATATCTGTGCGCTGTTGAATTGGCCCCTTTGCCTAGATCATGTTGCTATGTGCATAATAGCAAAGTTAACTAGCATATTGGTGTTGAGAGCAATGTGGTGGAGGCAGCAGCAGAGTTAGGAGATGAGAAAAACAGCACTTGCCTTAATTGTCTAAGAAAGGTGAGGAGTGAGGAAACTCCAACTTAATTAGGTCGATAATTAATAGCCTAACTTAAATGAGCCTGGCTTTATAAATCCTTCATATTTATCTCTAGAAATAAGACAGATCCTGCTTCTGTTTGAGTGTATGTTTAGTAGACTACTGATTCCGTGAGCACCAAGCCTCACGGAACCACAACATGTTGGATAAACAATCTTGACTGTAATATGCTGTAATAAAGGCTTTACACTTTTTCCGTTAGAACAGCCTCTCTGGTATTACTTATAATTTATTTTAGTGTTGTTTACATTCTTTCAAATTGTCTGAAAAATAATATTATAATAATAACCATCCTTTTTCTTGATCCCCTTCTTGTTATTATTACTATTATCATTATGATCATCATTATAATAATAAGTAATGTCGTAGGCTTATCCCGTAGGCTTAACTAGCCATGTGGTGATCACGGAATCAGTAGTCTACTAAACATACACTCAAATAGAAGCAGGATCTGTCTTATTTCTAGAGATAAATATGAAGGATTTATAAAGCCAGGCTCATTTAAGTTAGGCTATTAATTATCGACCTACCATCAAGCTATATGCCAAAGAGCGCATCCTGTTCAGTTGTGGGGCGGCAGGTAGCCTAGTGGTTAAAGCGAAAGGTTGCTGGATCGAATCCCTGAGCTGGCAAGGTAAAAATCTGTTGTTCTACCCCTGAGCAAGGCACTGTTCCCTGGATGCCAATGTCCACTATGGCAGCTCCCCGCACCTCTCTGATTCCAAGGGGAAGGGTTAAATGCGGAAGACACATTTCAGTTGAATGCATTCAGTTGGACAACTTCCCCTAATACCATAACTTAGGCCTATATTGCAATACATATATAGGCTTATCCTAAACAATTGAGGGACTTCAGTAACAGAACTTCTCAGTCAGAAATGGTTGTAATTATGTTGCAGCTTCAGCAACATGAACAGCGCAATAAACACTGTTGATGTTCTGTGGTATTGAGGAGAGAGAGGAAGGAGTCACAAAGTCAATCGCTGCGATTATTTTTAACACAGCGCAGCAAGTCTGAGCACAATCCAATCAATTGCGGTCGGACTCCATCTAGATATTTGTGTGTCTTAATTATTTCATCAAACAGTGTGCTTAAAGCATCAGACAAGCTCAGTGCATATAGTTGATTTGATTAAAACACATAGGCTGTATCTATATATCTATCTATATCAAACCCACTATCCTGTCATTGAAGGCACCATGCTCTAACAATTGAGCTGCAGAGGACCAGACTAGGCTATACACTTAACTGAAAGCAATGCTGTGAGTTTTCTAGTCACACTAGGGTACATGTTTGTTTGGGACTAGACAGCCGTGGGTATGACGGCTTGTCATGTGTACATCACTTGTCTCTGTTTCTGACAGACCAAAACTTGATTTACGGTTTGAAATCAAGTTAATTTGTCTCTTTCATAAATCCACTCGCATGTCTCTCTTGAACTGGGCTGGAGATGATGGACGCATCCAACATGTAAGATATCATTGTGAAATGTCTCAGACTTCCCAAACTGCATTTAGTCTAAGTGAGAGTGAAATGTGAGTCGAGTGAACAACAATGCATCACATTAACAATGAAATGCTATCAGACATGAAGGTGGATAGACGACAAGTAACTTGGAATGCGAATCACACCTAAAACGTTCAAGAAAAAACATTCTTAAGGATGTTTCACACCTAAAATATTCCAGGAACATATTTTCAGGAAACTCTTATTTTTCCTCAGCTTGGTGGCATTTTATTTTATGGTGAAAAAAACAGTAGTGAACCTCTCACCACAAATATGCATCCTTCTTTTGTCTGGCTGACAAACAACACATAGCTTCATGCACCCACAATTGGTCAATTAAGTTGAGGTCGTGATGTCATTCACATAATACGTACACTGTGAGAGACAGACACAGCAAAGTCAAAGCCAGTTACAGAGAGAGAAGGAGAGACCTATTTATCCAGGCCACGTAGGCTGAACTTAGCATCCCACCAGAGCCACTGAGCAAGGCAACAAAGCTGCCTTGTTATGCCCTAACAGGAGCTGTTGAACAGTGCCCAGCAACTTGTGTGGAGAGGAGAGAATTGGAAGGGTCATGTAAACTTGCAGTGGAGTGGAAGGCTCCGGAGAAAGAGGAGAAACTCTTGATGCAGTGATGGTTGTTTGTTGAGAGGGATCCCTGTCAAACAAACATCCCTGTGAACATGTGTGTTACTCCCTCCCCCCAAATGGTTTCTTCACACACAGAACAGAGAGAGAGATGGGGAAGGAGAGAGAAGGTGGTTGTGGTGTGGGGGGATACAAGACACTGGTGCATTTCAGATTGTCAGAAAAAAAATAAGATATCACAACATACAGTTAACCACTTGTGAGGTAATATGGAAACCTGTGTGAGTGCTTGTGTGTTTAATAGCTACTAAACTCAGCAAAAACAGAAACGTCCCCTCACTGTCAACTGCATTTATTTTCAGCAAACTTAACATGTGTAAATATTTGCATGAACATAAGATTCAACAACTGAGACATAAACTGAAGAAGTTCCACAGACATGTGACTAACAGAAATGGAATAATGTGTCCCTTAACAAAAGTGGGGTCAAAATCAAAAGTAACAGTCAGTATCTGGTGTGGCCACCAGCTGCATTAAGTACTGCAGTGCATCTCCTCCTCATGGACTGCACCAGATTTTCCAGTTCTTGCTGTGAGATGTTACCCCACTCTTCCACCAAGGCACCTGCAAGTTCCCAGACATTTCTGGGGGGGAATGGCCCTAGCCCTCACCCTCCGATCCAACAGGTCCCAGACGTGCTCAATGGGAATGAGATCCGGGTTCTTCGCTGGCCATGGCAGAACATTGACATTCCTGTCTTGCAGGAAATCACCTACAGAACGAGCAGTATGGCCCCAGACCATGACGGACCCTCCACCTCCAAATCGATCCCACTCCAGAGTACAGGCCTCGGTGTAATGCTCATTCCTTAGACGATAAACACGAATCCGACCATCTCCCCTGGTGAGACAAAACAGCGACTCGTCAGTGAAGAGCACTTTTTGCCTGTCCGGTCTGGTCCAGCGACGGTGGGTTTGTGCCCATAGGCAACGCTGTTGCCGGTGATGTCTGGTGAGGACCTGTCTTACAACAGGCCTACAAGCCCTCAGTCCAGCCTCTCTCAGCCTATTTCAGAAGTCTGAGCAGTGATGGAGGGATTGTGCGTTCCTGGTGTAAATGTTGTTTTTACCATTCTGTACCTGTCCCGCAGGTGTGATGTACCGATACTGTGCAGGTGTTGATACAGCTGTCCGTCCTGTCTCCCTGTTGTTACAGCTGTCCGTCCTGTCTCCCTGTAGCACAGTTTTAGGCGTCTCACAGTACGGACATTGCAATGTATTGCCCTGGCCACATCTTCAGTCCTCATGCCTCCTTGCAGTATGCCTAAGGCACGTTCACGCAGATGTGCAGGGACCCTGGGCATCTTATTTTTCCCATTTTTTTTCAGAGTCAGTAGAAATGCCTCTTTAGTGTCCTATTTTTACATAACTGTGACCTTAATTGCCTACCGTCTGTAAGCTGTTAGTGTTTTAACGACCGTTCCACAGGTGCATGTTCATTAATAGTTTATGGTTCATCGAACCCTGGGAAACAGTGTTTAAACCCTTTACAATGAAGATCTTTGAAGTTATTTGGATTTTTACAAATTATCTTTGAAAGACAGGGTCCTGAAAAAGAGCCGTTTCTTTTTTTGCTGAGTTTATATGTAAGCGTATGGGTGTGATAGTGCATTATCTTTCCAAGGCTCATTCTCCAACCTCTAGCCTGCTATAGAACAAGACCCCCTGGGGTGTTTGGAAGGACGTCCCCCCTCCTCCTCCTCTCAAAGGCCTGAATCCCAGGAGGGGAGATGTGAACGCTGGAAAACACCTCCTAAAAGCCCATAGCACACACACACCAAGAGGAGGAATTATGGCAGTAAATGAAGGGTTCTGTGTTCGTGTACTACCATGGGGCTTCTGTTGTGCAAGACTGATAAGCCTCCGTCTAGCTTGAAAGGACTGCCATACTGTACACGGTCAATTATGGGGATTGTTCCAACTTCATCTGATTGCCAAATGAAACCAACAAAGCCATTGGCTATTATCACTGGACATAGGAACCATGTGACAGAGAGTGTTGGGGGAAGATAAAAAGACCAACACCAACTCTTCTTCTCTTCTACTGGGGACAGACATAGGAGTGAGTGGTGTGAAAATGAGACTAAAAAGTCATCAAAGTTTTGTTCACGCATGTAAGTATGAGAGAACATGAAGCCAAGTTTTGGGCCATTTTTTGCACTGAACCCACAGTACAACATAAAGTTCAACACGAGGGGACCGCTTTTTGATTGCCTACAAGAATCCCATCTCCAGTAGCTTACTGTGTTCTGAACATGGAGAGATGTTAAAGGAGAGATGTCATCAGTGGTGTAAAGTACTTAAGTAAAAAATACTTCAAAAGTACTACTTCAGTAGTTTTTTGGGGATCTGTACATTACTATTTATATTTTTCACAACTTTTATTCCACTACATTCCTAAATAAAATAATGTACTTTTTACTCCATACATTTTTACTCCATACATTTTCCCTGACACCCAAAAGTACTTTTTATGCTTAGCAGGACAGGAAAATGGTCCAATTCACACACTTATCAAGAGAACATCCCTGGTCATCCCTATTGCCTCTGATCTGGTGGACTCACTAAACACACATTTAGTTTGTAAATTATGTCTGAGTGTTGGAGTGTGCCCCTGGCTATTCGTAAATTATACTGAGCAAAAATAGAAAAGGAGCATGCAAAATGGGGTACTTTTTAAAACCACTGGATGCCATCTGTCAGCCTAGAAACATGTATTGACTAAACAATACTTCTAAGAACATAGGACCGTTGAAGCCTTTCTCAGTCTTCCTGTCAAATCATCATCCCACTCTTGTATAGGATGGCTCACAGGACGCTTGTGGTCAAATTTGTACTTTAAATACTTTTTGTTTTCTACCACCAATAGTTCTGTAACTTTAAATAAGTTGCATGACCTTACAATCCTCTGTAACTCCAGTAAGAGGTCAGGAGGGAAACGAGTGAAACCTTGAGGAGAAACCATCCGCCCACTTCCTCTCCTCGCCATAGCATGTTAGATGCAGAGCTCCATTTTGTCCACGGAGACACACATCTCACTGCCCCCCTCGCAACCGCTAACTAGCCAGCCAATCAAAGCCTTCTGGCCATGGAGCAATTATCTCCTCTCCATAGCATAGGAGGGGAGTTGAACCGGCAACCCCGGCAGCCCTCTCTCTCTCTGTGTGAAATAACTACAGGGCGTCTAAGCCTACTAACTGGAACTCTGTTGGTATGTCAAATGGAAGAAGGGAGGGAAAAAGCCTTTTTTTCTCTCCTAACACGTCTGAGATCACATTACATGCCATGCCAAGTGCAAATCCAGAAATCGCAGGGGCGGATTTTCACCTCTCCATTGTTGCGAGGCATGAATTCTTGTCATTACATCAATTTATTTCAACGTCATTGGCGTGGGCTAGAGTTTGTCTAATTCGATGAAAGACAAAATGACGCGCATTGGATGTGACTTTATTGCATTTTTTCAAACCCACCTACTGCACCAGAGGAGAGAAGAGAAACAAATTAAGTGTTCTCTTTTTTTAGAGCAACTCTCCTCACAGATGATTTGAAGAGTGAAAACAATCTGAAACAAGCAGAAACATAACATCATTTGTCATGTATGATATGAAAAGTGCTCGGAGGTAAAGTAAGCCTTGGAAGGACAATGCTTCCATGTTGTCACAGAGGGTGACTAGCCAAGCTACAATACACCTCACCAGGCAATACTCCCCTGGGCAGAGTGGTGCGAGGCAGGCACAGCATAGCGTTACCAAATACAGTTTGATCTGCTGTAGTCTTAGATTTCCTTCTGGTGGGCTATGACTTCTCCTGACAAGCCCAAAGGGTGGGGGACAGCGCTGTGTCTGTAGTGTGGTGTTGGGTGTAGTCTGTCATACCCTGCCATATGCTGTGTGTAGGCCTGGTGGTCAGGCAGACACCTCAGCAGCCTCTACAGGGACACAGGAACAACAGCAGCTACCGTCCTCTGTCTGCCATGATGGGAACCAATAAACATGATATAACACAGGGGTTGAGACTGTGCCATCTTTTGTACTTTACATTTTGTGAGTAAACGTAAAGTGTTTTTTTTATTATATAAAAGGATGCCAAATTACTTTGCTAAAATATTGTAGAGATTGTTCTAATACCAATCTAACTAGAATACCATAAGACAATTACATTACAACATATTACATATGCATTATAACTCCTCCCCCTTCATCATTTTAATACCCAGCTCCTATGCTACAATTGGATGGCCATAAATCTCTCTCCCGTTTTGGAGCACGGCTAGGACTACTTTCTCTGCTCCTGTGGGGAGGAGGTGATTCCCCGTCTCCTAGGGAACGGTGGGTGCGTTGTATTGTGGGGCCTAGCTTGGCTGAGGGCTGTGCTGCAGCCTGATCAGGGGGTTGTGTGTGAAATCCAACCTGACTGATCCAGGACAGAGCCAGGATTACACCACTTTCCCCCTGAATTCTGTCCCCTGCAACAATGGGCTTCCTGTAATCACGGTCAAGTGAGCCATGAGTTAGCCACCGGAGCCACTGGGGCTGCAGAATGGTGGTTTAGGTCCACTGTGGGAACAGGATGGGGATTGGGGAGTCAGGGTCCCATCCCTCCTAAAATGTGCACTCGCACACAAACACACCATGCTTCCACCCCCTTGAGCAGGTGTGGGATCCTGGCACCTAATATGTCTCTTGACAGGTTTAGATGTCACTGTGAGACTGGCGGATCCAGTGGGGCAACACTGAACACACCTGTTATACTAGCAACTGGCCACAGGGGGAGCTACTCAAAATATCACTGATACTAGATCGATGATGTGGTGAATATTATTATGATGGAGGAATTAATACAATGCCAAACGGCTTAAAATGATCATTAGCAATATTAGTATAATATTTAGTCTAGACACTTTTGGTATACTACATATTAAATGTATCTGAAGGGACATTCCTATATGGTGACATGCCTGTAAAATTGGTGAATGCTTTATTCCAGAGTGGGGTTTTGGTAATGGTTTCCGCCCGGATAAATTTACATTCAACTTCTCCATTCACATCCAAGCGAGGGTCAATACTGAGTCAACAACTCATCTCAATCTGCCTGATACCATCAGCAAATTTTCGCAGCACAAGCCATTTCACCATCTTAATTCCTGAGCCAAGAGAAAAAACACTCACAAAGAAAGAAAAATAACCATTGAGCTTCCATAAAGTGAAAAGATACCTCCACATTACGTCCATTAACCATCCAGGGTTTGCTTTCCAAATGGCACCATATTCCCTATATAGTGCACTACTTTTGACCAGAGCCCTATGGGCCCAGTTAAAAAATAGTGCACTATAAAGTGAATAGGGTGCCATTTGGGACACAGGCCAGGTCTGCTCTTCCACCCTGATGTCTTTATCGGTCTGATAGCCCAGTCAGTCAGTCAGTCACTACAAGGTTTAATTATACTGAACAATAAGAAATGTTCCTTCTGATGCATTACATCACAGCGTAGTGACACCTGGCTCGATACGGCCCTGCTAGAACAATACAGCCTGCCCCATCGACCTACTCTCACAGCCCGACCTTCTCTTCCAAGGTGTCATTTAGCCAGGCACAGACAATAAGAATGTAGTGAGAACTGTCAATGAGCGTGTCAATAAAAAGGCCCTTAGCATCTGTCATCCAACCAGATCAATTTTCGGTGACAAATTCTAAGAAAATTATAACTTTCAAATAAACGGTCTGGAGAATGAACGGGAGACTCCTCGGGGGAATCGGTGAAACAGCTCAATTTCCTTCTATCGCCCCTCCCTTTCTCTCTCCCTCTCTTCCCTCCCACATCTATCCCTGTTTCTCATTGGGAAAAGGTCAGAGAACATTACTGCAGTGGATATACAGTATGTGTTGAAGCTAGGTGTGCGGCAGGGAGTGGCGTTTGGTGTGAGAGAGGGAGAGAGACTTTAACTATTTAACTGTACTTGAACTATTTGCACATTGTTACAAGACTATATATAGAAATAACATGACAGTTGAAGTTCATTTTTTAATGTTTATTCCACTTTTGTTTATTATCTATTTCACTTGCTTTGGCAATGTAAACATGTTTCCCATGCCATTAAAGCCCTTTGAACGGAATGACACACACACAGACAGAGAGAGAGACATATATATAAATATCTTATCTCCCCCTGACAGTTTTAGGGCCGGGGGTCAGCAGGTGTTGGACTCAGCAAGAATTTAAGGTCAACGACTCAGAGTGGCCAACATTAAAAATACATGTAACCGGCGTTGGTTGTGTCGGTTGCGTCGTAGTCACACTAGACGTTCTTCAGAGAGGTATAAAGATCAGTTAGTCTGGGCAGGGCTGGTATGAGTCTCCTGGAGAAAATGAGAGGCACTTATCCAGTAACGAGACGTTAATGAGACTCTTTAACCAGCTACCATGGTTGTGTCTCAAATGGCACCCTTCTCCTTGTAGGGCTCTGGTCAAAAGAAGTGCACTATATAGGTAATATGGTGCCATTTGGGAGGCAGAACATCTCTCCATCTCTCTATCTCTCTCTCTCTCTCTCTCTCAAGAGATGAACATTTGTCTTACAGTATAAATGTAATGTGATTCATGCATCATTTCTATTGTGAGAGTGAAGAGGGTCCTGTAATAACCATATAAATCAGACAGGGTGTAGGTTGGCGTAATGAGACTCAAATCTGCTAAAACAACACCATAAACTCAGCCAAATGATAGAATGATTTGGTGGGGGGAAATGACCGCTTTACACAACCCTGAGAGGCTCAGCAGAGGAGCAGAGCGAGGGGCTATGAGTTTGGGCAGAGCTGAAGCACTACTTCATTTAGCACTGACAGGCAATTTAATACAGCAACATTACTAACCTTAGCTTTGCAATTACTTTTCCAGCTCTCAAGAACATTTTCAGCAGGCCCCTCTCTCTTTCTGTAGATGTAATCTTAAGGTTGTGACCCCGGGATGGGTCTTACTCCTGGGTCTGAACTCACACAATTACCAGGCCTCCATATTAGACAAGACACATGGGAAACATGGAAGGGGATACTAGTTCCTGTAGATCCTACTGTGCTGTAGTCTAACAAAACCATGCTTCCTCTGCAGCTGGGTGAAAAGTGCAACGGCAGCACTTAAGCCACTGTGATGACCAGTGGTATGTATAGTTGTATGACATAGTGCAGATCCAGTGTTACAGGCAGTCTCATAGTTTAGGGGTTGATGTTGTACAGTCATTAAGCCCTCAGTTATAATGGTGTGATGAGCAGACTGGTTTTGTTTATTGCTCTAGTCTAGACGGAGGTTGAACCCTGTTCACTGGGGTGACAGCAGAGCACTCAGACAGAGAGAGGGAAATACATAGATAATGGAGAGACTGCTGCACAGTCCCATTCGCAGCCTATCCCCAGCCACAACCCAGCCTCTCCCTAATCTCACCCCAAGCCTCCTACCCCAACCGGTTTGAATCCTCCTACCCCAAACGGCTTGAACCCTCCTACCCCAACCCCAAGCAAACCCAAGAAAATGACTTTCTCCTCCCAATCAAGTCTTCCATGAGTTGCACAAATCAATCTGTCCTCTCATTATCTGAATGGCAGCCCCTGTGTTCTATCTGACAGAAGCAGGCCAGTGGTCTGATTGAATGCAGGCATTGCTACAACCCACGCTAAACAGCTAACAGCTAACCTTTCATCTGAAGGATGATAGTTGCTGAGTGACAAACACTCCTCTTTTTTCTAATTCATTTTTCTAATTCATTAACATTCACATTCTGCCTCCGCTTTGGGCTAGTCTGAACAGATGGCAGTGTTGGCAGTGGAGCTTAGCCAGCGACAGCAGGTACATCAGGGCTCTAGGGGGCGGCGGAGAGAGAGACAAGCGGCAGGCGAGAGACGAATGTGCACAACAAGTGTATGTTTTACATCTCACAGCCTGTCCTGTCCTCCTCTTTTCACCTCACTTCCTCCCTCCCTCCATTACCAGGCCAGAACATCTGTTTATTGTACCTGGCGCACCCTCCCCCTTGCCCGCTCTCCTCCTCACCCCCACCCACCCCCTCACCTTGACGCACCTCTCGTTTACACTGCCTGGTGTGGTGTGAGAGGGTGTGTAAATCCTAACAGGAGTCACTCTGGATAAGAGCATCTGCTAAATCACTAAAATGTAAAAAACTAGACATGGGTTCAAATACTATTTGCAATCATTTGTATCTATCATACTTTATCTGTGCTTGATTGAGCTTGCCTGGTTTCATGGACCAATAGAATAGTCCCGAAACTGCAAACGCCACCCAACGGGCTCTCTGGCCAAGCTAGAGCAGACACTCAAAGTATATGAAAGATTTAAAATTGTATTTGAACCCAGGTCTGAGACAGACAGATGCTCTCCCTCAGCCAACCCTCAACAGGCACAAACACAGGCTCCAGGTTTCAGTCTCCTGCTGGGGGCAAGATCCTCCCGCTAGCACAGAACCACGCTAATATGCTGCCATCAGCCCTGTTGGCAGCCACTAGTGTAAACTGGAGAAGTGATGGGATCAGATAGGATATCAGAGTCAACAAGCCTGTTGCTTTAAGCTGAATCCTCTGTCCCCTCCAATATGGCAGCTCTCTGGAAGCGTGTGTGTGTGTGTGTGTGTGTGTGTGGTGTGTGGTGTGTGTGTGTGTGATCTCTGGAAGCCCCAGAGGATAGGAGACATGTACATGTTTCTCCCCAGTGCAACCTGATCCAGAACAGAACAGGCATGTAGAGACTTGCAGCTTGCTCCCTGTGCTCTGCTGTGCTATCAGTACCATACACACACAGCGTGACCACTGGAATAGGGCATTCCACACTACCCCTGACAAATATACTGAATAATGATGCATAGGACTTCATTTGTGTTACTTATAATGCAGACCATTTGTATTTTAGACACTATACAGTATAGAGTTTAGGAAACAAAAGAGTAAATAATAAAATAATAATAATATATACTGTATATAATAAAATAAAATATTTGTGGAATAGTACTAGAACTGTTAATAACAGTTAATAAATGTCCACGATCGATGAGTTGGAATGTAACTTTAAATGTGCAGGATTTCGATGTCATGTTGATATCATGTTTTAATATGTTGGGTAATTGTTGAGATATGTAATACTTTAGTTACAGGGGGGGATGAAGTGGAAAACATGGAATGACTAAAAAGATGCCAAGAAGATTCCAGAGCATATACAATCCCTGTATTGGTGCGCAATTATCCTCTATTTTTCTCAAATTGAACACTTAAGAGCATTATGAATGCATTCCAAATGACACCCTATTCCCTATATAATGCACCATTTTTTACCAGCGCCCCATGGGCCCTGCTCAAAAGTAGTGCACTATAAAAGGAATAGAGTGCCATTTGGGACACATCAAATCATTTTGTTCATGTTCTCATAGTTCTAGCCGAGCCTCAGGGAAGTGGAGTGGAGGAGAGGAGCATACAAATAGGCTGGCTCCAACTCTTCAGGGTGAAATCTTTTCTAAATGACTCGTGTGTCTGCCCACATTCTCTGGGTTATTCATTTGGATTTAGGATTATTAAGTACACGCTGTACTAAAGTTATCCTTAATCAGAATGTGGGACTGACAATATTCTAACTTGGGACGCAACCACTTGTGTAGGCTCCATGTACAAAAACAACTTTCAATGGGCTTTAAAGTCATATCTTTCTTTTATTGCTGCTAAAACTGCACAATAATAAGTATACTTTCTTCACTTTATGGTATAAAAGCAAATATGTACAGTACCAGTCAAAAGTTTGGATACGCCTACTCATTCCAGTGTTTTTCTTTATTTTCACTATTTTCTACAATGTAGAATGATAGTGAAGACATCACAACTATGAAATAACATGATTTATTTAGAATTCAAGGCACACTTAACCAGCATGGCTACCACAGCATTCTGCAGCGATACACCAGCCCATCTAGTTGGCGCTTTGTGCGACTATCATTTGTTTTTCAACAGGACAATGACCCAACACACCTCCAGGCTGTGTAAGGGCTATTTGACCAAGGAGAGTGATGGAGTGCTGCACAAGATGACCTGGCCTCCACAGTCACCCAACCTCAACCCAACTGAGATGGTTTGGGATGAGTTGGACTGCAGAGTGAAGGAAAACCAGCCAATCAGCATATGTGGGAAATCCTTCAAGACTGTTGGAAAAGCATTCCAGGTGAAGCTGGTCGAGAGAATGTCAAGAGAGCGCAATGCTGTCATCAAGGAAAAGGGTGGCTACTTTGAAGAATCTAAAATATATTTTGATTTGTTTAACACTTTTAGGGTTACTACATGATTCCATATGTGTTATTTCATAGTGTTGATGTCTTCACTATTATTCTACAATGTAGAAAATTGTTTTTAAAAAATAAAGAAAAACTCTTGAATGAGTAGGTGTGTCCAAACTTTTGACTGGTACTGTATGTCTGTCAATCGAGGGGGAACGAGAAGGTAGTGATGTCTGTGATATCATGTAATCATTGTCAATCATTCAACAACTACAACCATCCTTAAAATCCAGCCCGTCTGTTTGCTTATGCACTCAGGGTTCAGTTCAAACGCCAGGCAACAAAGTATTGCTGGCAGTGGCCACATCGCACACATGGACACGCACAGCACCTTGGGTGATAAAGGTACTTATAACCCTACATATATTTATGGATACCATTAAAAACAAAACTGCTATAAAAGGAAATAGCTGACTGCAGAGTAAAAAGCCTGAAGGACCCAATTTTCTCCCGCAGCACTTGATGGACACAGAGACAAGCAGATTGCTTTCCAGCACCAATTTTGGGAGCCGGTGAAAAATGGCCACCGCAGCCGCTCTGTGGTCCGAGATGAGTCATAAATCTTGCTTTATCTCCTCCGTGGTGGTAGTAGAAAAGAATGAGTTGCTTTTTTCCCCCCATCTCATTCACATGTCTATCCGTCTGTTATCTGTGCCCTTGAGCAAAGATTACTGATGCCCTGTCTGTGATATATGACACATCACACAGGCCAGCTTTTCATCCAATGAATTAACCCAGAGAGAGGAGAGGGGGAGAGGAGAGAAAAAATGCAAAGCTGACTGCTATCAGCCAGGTGGGGGGGGTTCACTGTTCCTTTGTGCTCTTATTCCTCCTCCCTCCTCCTCCTCCTCCTCCTCCTCCATTCCTCCCTCCCTTTCTCCTTCCTCCCACCCCCACCCCATATTGAGCAGACTGGGTACTTGGGGAAAGAGCATTATGGGTAGGCAAGTTTGGTGGCAAATTGTTTATCTGACCTCTGCACGTCTCTGCGTTTTATAATCTAGTGTGTGTTTCGGCCCTGTCTCGTCCTCATAACAAATAGCACCTGTCAGTTTAGCCCTCTCCTATCTGGGCCAGAGGTACAGAGAAGGGTAAGTAACCGCAAGGAAGAAAATACATCTCCTGGACAAAATAAAAATGGATTTTAGGTGAATGATGAGATGGGAGATTCTAGTAACGATGCCTCAAAGGACAAATGAAATAAAGATAAAAACAGACAAAGATGAAAGAAACAAATGATTGTATATTATGTGTTAACAGGCTATGTATGTCAAGAGAGAAGACTAGCCTACACACAGTGAGATAAGATGAAAGTATTTCAGTATTAGTTGTGTTTCAGTACTAGTCATTCCATACCTTGTGACAAGCAAATACCTAATACATCATTTTTTAAATATGTCTGAATAATGGCATTTTAAATGAACAAGACAAATGGCAGGTACCACGTTATGCAATCTAAAACAGAATGTAAAATAATACATTAGGCCAGCCAGGACTGCTACAGTAGTGGGAATTAAAAGGCTCTACATTACAGAGTAATAACCTTTCCTCTCCAGACCGTTTGAGTTCATTAACCTTAAGCTAATCTCCCTCTCAAACTGGCTCCTCTTCAGATCTAACTGAATAAATTGCATTCAGTTCAGTAAATACTGGCTGTTCTGTTTTTAGAAAGGGGTCGTAGAGGAGAACAGCGGGTTTTTCCTCTCAGAGCGATCCCAAAAGGTCATGAATAAAATATGATGCCACGAGGGAAGTTGTGCGATCCATTATCATAATGGCAGTGCTCATGATCTATTTCATTAACATGCAGTCTTTAACCCAAACAAATGTACTCCGTCCTCCCCCTACTGCTGCACATCCATTTACTACAAATAGATATGCTCCTACTTCCGTAACCTAAAAAGCAGAGCAGTATTCCTAGAGAAAGATTCTCAGTGTTCTTTTTTACAGTCCGAAAAAAATACAAAACAAGTTACATACTTTAAACTAAATAAAGCTCTTTAACATATGGCTCAATGAACTCATACTGGTACATTTGCATTATAGCATTAGTGTACCCAATGCAATACCAAAAACAAAGTAAGCATTATTTACTACTATGATAGAGCATATAACTGCTAAAACACACACTACACCCCAAATCCAACCTCAGCGCAGGTCAAGTATCATTTTGACAGGAAAGCAGCAGTTAATACTGAACAACCAGCTCTGTGTTGACAACAACAGTTCCAATGTCAAGACCCCACTAACCATGTTCACTTCCCTATCCAATCACTAAACAGCTTCTAAACGACACTGTGGACAGAATCACTCCATATGTGTGAATGAATGGACTAGCAACCAGGAGGCCACAGAGACCTATACAGACCCACTCTCAGTCTGCTAAGTGTAAATATAACCTTTTAATTTGCTCTGCTACTGCTGTCTCCCCCAAATCAATTCCCCCTCAGCGTCTGTACAACTGGCACCTCTACAACTTCATCCATTTATTATATGGCGCTCCATCTGGCCGCGGTCGTTCGTCGTTTTAATTCAGTTGTCTCCCGCTCTCTAATCTGTCTCACATTTAGAAATGGTGTCAGCCTCCGCCTGGCCGTTCCAAGCTGCCCCTCGTCAGCGGCATACATACGTTTTGGAGCGAACGGCACCAGCCGTTGTCTACGCAGTAAATCTGAGCCACAGTGTTTATTAATAGATAGTAACAGATGTTAACTGATTGTTGATTACCAGTCTTGTTGACCAGTGAAATCTGTTCATAAATGGAAAGTAATTTATAGTGCAGTGGAACACAGGCCTCTCCTTGGCAGAGGGGCACCAGTGCCAACTTGCTGGGTAGCTATAGAGTCTTTCTCTCTCCATCTACACTCTGAGTTACAGGACCATATGGTCAGTTGCTGAGGATCTCTCTCCCTCTTTCCCAGACAGCCAGCCAGCGAGCGACACATCTCACTTGTCACTCAGCAGCAGCCGCTACTGGCAGGACAACCATTCATCTCCCAGTAAGTGGGAGACATGTTTGACTTCCAATAGTTTGGAATAGCAGTCCGGCACTTTGTGAAAAGTTCTTACGGAACTGTAATTTAACACCAACATGGCATTGCACATGGACATGCTGGAATATAGCCTTACTGTATGTACTTTTCCCAATGTATATTTCTGTTAATATATTTTATATATTTTTTACTTTGATTAAGGTTAGTGCAGTGCTTAAATAGAACCCTCTCAGAAAGAGTCATCATTTATCTACAGTTTTCTATTCACAGCCCTGTGCACAGATAGAGAGAGAGAGAGAGAGAGAGAGAGAGAGAGGGAGAGAGAGAGAAATGCAAGTTATAAAACTTTGAAGTGGCCAGTAAATAGTTGTGTCACTCTATCCAGTAGTGTTATATTACCTGGGCACATTTATCTGACGGGTGCTAAATCTCAATTCCCCCAAAATGGCCACAACAAAACTAATTACAGACAGACAGACACAAGCATATGACTAGTTAATCAAACAAACAAGATGTTCCACAAAGAGGGGACAACATAAATATTGACAACAAGCAGTGGCAGTTTTTGGGGGGAGAGGGAGGGAGGAAAAATAAATCGCTCAACAGTGTTTTCCTGTTCCGTTAACAGTATGGTTTATACCAGTCCCTGGAAACAGTTTGAATCTTCCAATAATTTTTTCCAGTTGCCTCACTTGCCTGATATCCCTCAGCTCTTTCCGTCAGAAGCTGTCAAACACAGCAACTATAATATATGGCCCCTCCATCTAGAACAGCTGTAGCCATTCCCTCCCCTGCCTCTCCTACCCTGCCCTGCATGAAATAATACATCAAGATTAATTGATTTCCCGTCACTCTCAGAGAAAAGAAAATTAATTTTCATGTATCTTTTCCCTCCCACCATCCCCCCAGCATATGAATTTTGTACATGGCAAGTAATTTAACTTTTTAATTATTCATGAGGGCTAAAAACATGATAAAGTGTTCTGCCAAAGGCCCCAAGGCTGCATGCAGCCATACGCAGCCCGGGCCTAGCTAGCTGTGTGCCGAGACAACAATAGCACTCCCTAATGCCTGTATAAATAATATATGTATTTACATACATCTTAGTTCAACAGAAATCTCTTCCTCTCTCTCCCTCCCTCTCCTACGCAGTGGCAGTTTGACTTATGTGGATGGCCAGTTTGGACAGGAAACTAGTAACACACTGTACTGTGGAAGCCATTTTGTGGTGACCTTCATTCACCTCCATTTGCCCAGCAAAATAAGGATAGCTTGCAGTGCACAAGGAGTTGGAGCTGTGGACAAGACGGACTAAAAGGTTCCAAGCAAACAAAATGTCTATTTCACTGTAGGAACAAGCGTCTTCATGTTGCTGAAACTGTGATACTAATTCTGGACATAATGCCACATTACATTCAAGACTGAAACACACTGACATTATCACTTATTTGAAGTCTACCCAAACACATACTGTAGCATGCCCTTGGCAGGTTGTCGTTACTGGGATGAATCTTGTCCTGGAGGCAGAGCAGAGTGATTTTCACTAGATGGGCCAGCTGCAAAGTCAAAATTGGCTATATATCATAACGCGGTCCTTCTGTAGCTCAGTTGGTAGAGCATGGCGCTTGTAACGCCAGGGTAGTGGGTTCGATCCCCGGGACCACCCATACGTAGAATGTATGCACACATGACTGTAAGTCGCTTTGGATAAAAGCGTCTGCTAAATGGCATATATTTTTATTTTTTATTTTTTATAACAATTCATGAAAACACAAATGAGCTTTTTGGTCCTAAGGTTAGGGTTAGGAATAACGTTAGCAGTGTGGTTAAGATTAGGGACCGGTTAAGGTTAGGTTTAAAATCAGATTGTATGACTTTGTGACTGTGCCAGTTAGTGACTATCCTGCAGAGCTTCAAGTACACGAGTCATCCAAATAAATGCCAACCTGCATGCCCTTGGCTTACAATTTCAAAGTAAGTCATCTTTGGGTTTGGCTTGAGCAAACATTATGATCAACCATTGAAATCTGTCTGGCATGGACAACTGTGTTTTAAGCCTCTCCAGAGACATGTCAGTGGACGATTGAGAAGCACACACGCCGTAAGGGAGAGTACCCTCCCATAGTCCCTGGTTAACAACAGGCCAAGAGAAGGATGCCATAGCTCTGATTCTTGAACAGCTCTGACAGACAGACAGGCAGATGGACATAGACGGGTGGGCAGACGGACAGGAAGATGGGCAGACAGGCAGGAATGGGTAGAAATTGTTGTGTGTGCAGCACGCTGTTCCTCCAATATTACTTGTGACATGACAACTATGATGAATGAGATCCAATTATATTCAGGAATGGGAGTTTTTTTTGTAGTTGTTGATACTCTGCCACCAATCACAAAGATTATCCAGGGCGAGAAGGCGGCTGATTCCTTGGGCCTTAAAACAATACAGCACACCCTGCTAGAACCAAAGTTGGTTGGCTAGTTTCTGGGCCAAATGACTGTTAGCTAGCAGAGCTCTACTAGGCCAAATGACTGTTAGATAGCAGAGCTCTACAGGGCCAAATGACTGTTAGCTAGCAGAGCTCTACTTGGCCAAATGACTGTTCGCTAGCAGAGCTCTACTGGGCCAAATGACTGTTAGCTAGCAGAGCTCTACTAGGCCAAATGACTGTTAGCTAGCAGAGCTCTACTAGGCCAAATGACTGTTAGCTAGCAGAGCTCTACTAGGTCAAATGACTGTTAGCTAGCAGAGCTCTACTAGGTCAAATGACTGTTAGCTAGCAGAGCCCTACTAGGCCAAATGACTGTTAGCTAGCAGAGCTCTACTAGGCCAAATGACTGTTAGCTAGCAGAGCTCTACTATGCCAAATTACTGTTAGCTAGCAGAGCTCTACTGGGCAAATGACTGTTAGCTAGCAGAGCTCAACTGGGCAAAATACTGTTAGCTAGCAGAGCTCTACTGGGCAAATTACTGTTATCTAGCAGCTACTGGGAAAATTACTGTTAGCTAGCAGCTACTGGGCAAAATAATGTTAGCTAGCAGCTACTGGGAAAATTACTGTTATCTAGCAGCTACTGGGAAAATTACTGTTAGCTAGCAGCTACTGGGCAAAATAATGTTAGCTAGCAGCTACTGGGCAAAATAATGTTAGCTAGCAGCTACTGGGAAAATTACTGTTAGCTAGCAGCTACTGGGCAAAATGT
The DNA here is from genome assembly GCF_023373465.1 of Oncorhynchus keta. Taxonomy (NCBI): domain Eukaryota; kingdom Metazoa; phylum Chordata; class Actinopteri; order Salmoniformes; family Salmonidae; genus Oncorhynchus; species Oncorhynchus keta. The sequence continues at coordinate 28,861,049 of NC_068422.1, forward strand.
TTTCCTGGAATTGATTTTGATGTACCCTTCTAAACTATCCACCGTAGGCTAAATTGTCTTACGGAGGAAATACAGTAAAGGGCATTTTACAAAGTCAAACAAACTATGTAGCCTACCCAATAAAATGCTAGGTACAAACACGTGTTGTCCAATGCCCCGAAGAAAAAAAATGAGTGATAAACATATTAAAAATAAAATAACACTAGTTTTGACCCCACCACCTTTGATTTTGCTTAGCATGAGTCTAATTACAAGGTGTGTGTGTGCGCACGCTGTACATGTATGTATGTGTGTTAATCTTCTTAATGCTCCTAGTTTGGCTCCAGTTAAATTGGTCTGTCTAGCGAGAGCCTCTAATTATCGTAGAGGAAGGCTAATTAGCATTTAGCGCAACACCACAACAACTGCCACCATACAAACCGCACTAATTCCTCCAATAAACAGCGGCGACACTGAGCCACTGTGCCATCAAGCTGCTTCGCCATACAATGAGAACTAATGGCACCGGCATCACAATGGGCCAATCGGACAACACTCCTGCTGAGCGTGTGAAATCATTTTTCACTCCTCCCAGATCGTTCCCATCAACAAGGAATCCCAGAAGGCCTAATAAGCCTACCTGCTCATTAATATCATACAGATGAAAATTATCTGCAATTTCAAAACACACTTTAGGGAATCATTACGCCGACGACTCCGTGGATATGCCGGGAGAGGAGTGTTGGAGCCACTGGGGACGTGGAATAGAAACGCTGTTGATAGTGCTGATACAGATATGATATCAGGTTTTTGTTGTGGTGGAGACGAGCGTGTATTAAGCAGCGTCCCGCAGAGGGACAGGAATTAGCCCTGTTCACAACAACAACTACTGGAGACATCTCCCACAATGCAACTGGGGTAAAATACAGATTAGCGCAACTAGTTCAAAATAGTTCCTCCTTTGAACATCATTAATGAAATAATTTCTATTGAACTAAATAGACAGTGTCTCCTTATTTTAAACACATAACATATAAAAGAAAGGCATAAAGCGTGTATACAATGTGTTACCAGGTCTGTGTCTGTCGAGCAGGTATACCCTACTCTCTAAAGCTGTTAATAAAGATCATGTTAACTGACAACCCTGTCTAATGAAAGTGTATGTTGTGTTGTAAGCTAATAAATCCAGTCTAATAGCATGATGCTAAGGTTCCATCTGTTTCTGAGCAGCTAAAGAAGCCCACAGACATGGAGGGAAAACCTATTGGAGATACAGTTGAACATTTGACAAGGATGGACGGTTATAGATGGAAGGATGGGTAGAGTGATGTACAGATTGATAGATGATAGTTAAAGAGATGTAAATTCCCCATTTGGTTCCTCTGCACATGGCATTTATTGCAGCCAACTGATAAATTATTTACTTTTTTTGTCATCTGGAGTTAATGTTCCTTGTCTTGGTAACAAAAACAATTTAGAAAGGCAACTTCCACAAGTCAAGCTCTGCCATTTCCCAGGCCCCGTCTCTGCTATCTGTCTCCATTGAAATATTCTCTATTTATTTTGTAAAACTTAAACAACTGCTGTTATGTCCGCCTAGAGCTGGCATGAAACAGGGAGAAAGGATTCATCATTATAATACTTAGCACCGAGAGGGGAGAGAGAAAACGTTGAGCTGCACTATCACAAACATGATTTAGCCTCAATGGAGGCTACAGGAATCCAAGGCTGTCAGACGGTGAAGTAAATTCAGATCCTGTAAATATATTGGGATAGCGGCTAATGCTTTTAGTTGCTATCTGCTTGTGTAAACCAAGGGCGGGATTCCTGACTGCAGGACTGCATCTTAAATGGCACCCTATCCCCTATAAAGTACACAACTTTTGACCAGAGCCCTATGGAACCTAGTCAAAAGTAGTGCACGGTATAGGTAATAGAATGCCATTTAGGACACAGCCCAGCTTTGCAATGTCTGCTAGGGTGTCTTCGTGAGAGAGTAGGAGGAAGGATAAACACTGAACAAACATGTCTGTGTTTTCCTTCTGTACAGCGTCACAATGAAGGGAAACGTGTGAGGAATTTAATTTACAACTTGTGGGACAATACCACAAAACAAAATGGCCGCCATGCTCCATAGCAGTTGGCTTGGCAGTTCGCCTTCTAACTGTGAACCTGGTTGTGCTAGCTATTGCCAGCCTCCTGGTGAAAGCTCACAATAGAAAAAAAACCAAAGGTACACATGCGCTCAAAACATGGCTGCCATTATCCCTACTCCACCAATGGACTACAATGTTGTAGTCCAAACATTGAATGGTGTTGTGTTATTAAGACTGAGCAGCTGCCTCGATGGTTAACTTGCAAATATTGTGAAATGTGAAGGCCATGTACACTATATTTTCACCAAAGTATGTGGACACCCCTTCAAATTTGTGGATTCGGCTATTTCAGCCACACCTGTTGATGACAGGTGTATACAAACTAGCACACAGCCATGCAATCTCCATAGACAAAGAATGGCAGTAAAATGGCCTTACTGAAGAGCTCAGTGACTTTCAAAGTGGCACCGTCCTAGGATGCCACATTTCCAACAAGTCAGTTCGTCAAATTTCTGCCCTGCTAGAGCTGCCCCCATCAAATGTAAGTGCTGTTATTGTGAAGTGGAAACGTCTAGGAGCAATAATGGCTCAGCCGCAAAGTGGTAGGCCACACAAGATCACAGAACGGGACAGACGTGTGCTGAAGTGCGTAGTGTGTAAAAATCATCTGTCATCGGTTGCCACACCCACTACCGAGTTCCAAACTGCGTCTGGAAACAACGTTAGCACAATAATTGTTTGTCGGGAGCTTCACGAAATGGATTTCCATGGTAGAACAGCCACACACAAGCCTAAGATCAACACACACAATGCCAAGCGTTGGCTGGAGTGGTGTAAAGCTCGCCACCGTTGGACTCTGTAGTGGAAACACATTTTCTGTAATGATGAATAACGCTTCACCATCTGGCAGTCCGACGGACGAATCTGGGTTCTACCTGCCTCAATGCATAGTGCCAACTGTAAAGTCTGGTGGAGGAGGAATAATGGTCTGGGGCTGTTTTTAATGGTTTGGGCTAGGCCCCTTAGTTCCAGTGAATGGAAATCTTAACTCTCTAAATATTCCAACTTTGTGGCAACAGTTTGGAGAAGGTCCTGTTTCAGCAGGACAATGCCCCTGTGCACAAAGCGAGGTCCATAAAGAAATGGTTTGTCAAGATCAGTGTGGAAGAACTTGACTGGCCTGCACAGAGACCTGACCTCAACCCCATCGAACACCTTTGTAATGAACAGGAATGCCAACTGCGAACCAGGCCTAAATCACCCAACATCAGTGCCCAACCTCACTAATGCTCTTGTGGCTGAATGGAAGCAAGTCCCCACAGCAATGTTCCAACATCTAGTAGAAAGCCTTCACAGAAGAATGGAGGCTGTTATAGCATCAAAGGGGGGGATCAAGTCCATATTAATGCCCTTGATTTTGGAATGAGGTGTCCACATACTTTAGGTCATGTAGTGTATGTGAGAGCAATGAAGTGGATAGTGTTCAATTTGCTAGCATTGCTATAAACCTTCAGATTTACGACTCTTCAACTCTTGGATGTCCAAGGGTAGCACATAAAAACCAGCCTAGTCTTGAGAGCTATGGCACCCTATTTCCTATATAGAGGACTGCTTTTGACCAGAGCCCTTTGGGCCCAGGTCAAAAGTAGTGCACTAAATAGGGAATAGTGTGCCATTTGGGATGCACCCCGAACATACAGATACAGGCTCCTGGATAATGTACAAGCCTGGCTGGATATAGTATGCTATGTTCACAAGGTCATTGGACTGATAGTGTAGCCTGCTGTATAATAGCACTGTCAAAGGTAAGCAGATAAAACATAATTCAAAAGGTTAAACAACAACTGATTGGGAAGAGACAAATGGTGTGTGTGTGTGTGTGTGTGTGTGTGTGTGTGTGTGTGTGTGTGTGTGTGTGTGTGTGTGTGAGTGTGTGTGTGTGTGTGTGTGTGTGTGTGTGTGTGTGTGTGTGTGTGTGTGTGTGTGTGTGTGTGTGTGTGTGTGTGTGTGTGTGTGTGTGTGTGTAAAAATGCGTAAGTGTAGGTCTACAAACAAGATATTACAGACGTCATTTCCCACACAATCTATGTTTATGGTATTTGGTCTTTAGGAAAGTCATAAAATGTATGAACAAAGAGTGCTGAGCTGTCAGTTGAATGTTGTTCATGTTTTAACTGGGGCCTCTTGATGAATCCAAGTGCGGAGCAAGATGATGTATCCCGTAGAAAGTCAAAATCATCCCCTCATGGAGAACTCCCATGTCCTGAGATGTCATAAACACACTCTGTCATCTCTCTTTGTCCTTGGACATCCTATACTCTATACTCTATTCATTTAAACTGAAGTCCCTTCACACACACACACTATGCACGCATGCATGAACACACACACACAAAGTACTCTCACCCTCTACACACGCATATCCGCAGTGTACAAGCAGTCCCATTATATAAAGTATCTGCTGCAACGCATAAAGCAGTTTTGCATACCGTGGAGATGAATAAAAAACAAGATGTTTTTATCAGCCGCACACACTGCAGTTAATCAAAGGGATATGGTCTGACAAACAATCCAATATCCAAGGTTAAGAAAACATGAAGATCATAAATCACTTCATTGTCATGTTCCATTTCTACTACAGCATTAACCATAACAGCAGCTAAATTGTTATAAGGACACCAAACAGTCAACTGTACTGAAGGCAGCAGTGTCTGTATCCCAAAAGGTGCTTTTTGACCAGAGCCCATAAAAAGTAGTGTACTACATATGGAGCAATTTGGTACGCAGGCTGTGTCTTCTTTCATTAGCTGAACCATGTGGGAGGATAGTAACTTATCCACCTCTCTGTCACAGAGCTGCTAGTTAGGCCAATCTACACATTATATGGAAGAGAGTCACTGTACTAGTCAATTTCTGTCCACAATGTCAATAGTAATGAGTTACTTTATAGTCATATTTACTTACTAACAAACAATAAAAATAATGGAACATGTTGACCGCATTTTCTTGGTTTATATTATTTTTATTTAATAAAAATAATTAACATGAGTTTTTCTCTCGTTTCTCAAAATAGAATATAAAGCTACCAAACCCTTTCAATCATAAAAATGTGTCATTTGTTTTTGGGGAATACGTGGGTACTACATCCTTCTTTCCTTGGCTTGGATCCATTCAGTGTGTTACAAAAAAATAGGCCCACTTGAAAAAGCCTGCTCCTCACACCGGCCGACACAGACATTTATAAACTTAAAAATGACTCCTGGGTAGCAGGTATCCAATTATTCCTTACCCAGGAAGCAGTGCTAAATGGAGGAGCGGGCCGCGTGATTTACTCCCCACCTCGCCTTTTATTAAAACACTTTGTCTTATTGTTTTATTGATTTACAATCCGTCCTACTTTTTTGGCATCTGAAAACAATCAAGGCACGGGCGGCAGAATGTTTGGACATTAATCGTTAAAAAACAGTGTTTTATTCCTGGCCTGGGGTTTGCAGCAGTTTGCAGCAGCAGCAGCTGCTGAGCGTTCAGCGTAAAAGGAGAGTGATTTATGGCGGTGTAGCCATAACAATGAGGCGCACTCATTAACATATCGACAGGCTCCAAGATGGATCATCAGCATTGATTATTTCATGGCCTGTTGATGCCCATTTGTTAAAAAATAGAGGGGGGAGGGGGAGAGGGGGGAGAGGGAGGAGAGAAAGGGTAAGGGAGATAGAGGAATAGGGAGAAAGGAAAAGAGGGAGAGAAGAGGAGGGAGAGCGAGGGAGGCAGGGAAGAGGAGGGAGAGCGAGGGAGACAGGGAAGTGGAGGGAGAGCGAGGGAGCCAGGGAAGTGGAGGGAGAGCGAGGGAGGCAGGGAAGAGGAGGGAGAGCGAGGGAGACAGGGAAGTGGAGGGAGAGCGAGGGAGCCAGGGAAGTGGAGGGAGAGCGAGGGAGCTAGGGAAGAGGAGGAGAGCGAGGGATGCAGGGAAGAGGAGGGAGAGCAAGGGAGCCAGGGAAGAGGAGGGAGAGCGAGGGAGCCAGGGAAGTGGAGGGAGAGCGAGGGAGCCAGGGAAGTGGAGGGAGAGCGAGGGAGCCAGGGAAGAGGAGGGAGAGTGAGGGAGGCAGAGAAGAGGAGGGAGAGCGAGGGAGGCAGGGAAGAGGAGGGAGGCAGGGAAGAGGAGGGAGAGTGAGGGAGGCAGGGAAGAGAAGGGAGAGCGAGGGAGGCAGGGAAGAGGAGGGAGAGCGAGGGAGCCAGGGAAGAGGAGGCAGGCAGGGAAGAGGAGGGAGGCAGGGAAGAGGAGGGAGAGCGAGGGAGGCAGGGAAGAGGAGGGAGAGCGAGGGAGGCAGGGAAGAGGAGGGAGAGCGAGGGAGGCAGGGAAGAGGAGGGAGAGCGAAGGAGCCAGAGAAGAGGAGGGAGAGCGAGGGAGCCAGGGAAGAGGAGGGAGAGTGAGGGAGGGAAGATGTGAGGATTTCTCACCAGCACTGGAGAGTAGACAGACAGAAATTCGGACTCCTTCAATCACCAGATCCTTAAGTCAACTGTCAGGTTTAAAAATCAGTGATTGACAACCAGTCCTCAGCACTCTGAGTATCCATACAGACAGAGAGAGATTGCAGAGAGAAAGAGATTGAAAGAGAGAGAGACAGATAGAGGGAGAGAGAGAGGGTGAGGGAACGATAGAGATTGAGAAAGGAGAGAGAGAAGGGAGAGAGATATAGAGAGGGAGCCACAGTGGGGAGGTTGATATATAGCTCTGTCTTATACGGAATAAAACATTACTGCAGGGACGAATTACAATATCAATCAGTCAACGTGCTATTTCCTGTTCAAACAGGAGAGGAAATATTTCATTCATATTTCCCAAATGTATTGAGTGGATTCATTTACTATCAGTTATTTACTACTACTATAAATAAAAGATGGTGGATGATATGTATTTTCGAATGCTGGATTGTTGCAAGAGAAATGCAGAGGAATGTTTGAATGTTTCCAACTGTCAAATACTGATTTGTGTTGGAGTTCATTTCCCCATACTCACATCCACCTAAAGGGCATTACAGAGACACACATAGCATTGCCATTGCTTTATGTACTACACATATGAACCTTCTAGAAATACTAGCAAAACCATGGCAAAATGGCACATATTGGCAAAATGGCACATATTTATGTGGGATACTCACAGCTCACCAGTCTCAACTCATTCATATTTTATATCACATCATAATTCCCCTTGCCCCTGTCAAATACCACCACCAAGGTCAATGATTGGAAGGAAATGATATGGTATGTACAACACACATGGCCAAACATACTGTACATACAGTACCTACACAGAAACATATTGTACATCTGAACACACACATCACCATAAACACAAAAAAAACTAATCGCCACTGACATGTAATGCAGAGCAGGTCTTATGAGAATACATTCACACGCTCACACACACACACACACACACACACACGCTCACATCACTCTTATTCCACTACTAACAACTTAAAATCTGATCCTTAAAAATGATCCTATTCAGCTTTAAGGAACAAAGCAACATTGGGTTAGCTCTTTCACCCAGCCCCACCCACCTCAGCCCTGGTCCCTCATTACAATGATAGAGTTGCCATGGTGACGGGTGCTAATTGATGGGCAGATCAGTCATTAGTGATTGGCAGGCAGGCAGGCAGGCAGGCAGGCAGGCAGGCAGGCAGGTGCCCCCCCCCCCCCGAGCACCATGGCCTTGACTGACTGAGTGGCATTCTCCTGGACCACTGTCACTGGTGTCCTCACTGGGGCTGTAACCTTGCTGTGGGAGAGGGAGTCACAAACACACACACCTCTGTAAATCAACATTACTGACAGTGAGAGATACACACACACACCTCTGTAAATCAACATTACTGACAGTGAGAGATACACACACACCTCTGTAAATCAACGTTACTGACAGTGAGAGATACACACACACCTCTGTAAATCAACGTTACTGACAGTGAGAGATACACACACACCTCTGTAAATCAACGTTACTGACAGTGAGAGATACACACACACCTCTGTAAATCAACGTTACTGACAGTCAGATACACACACACCTCTGTAAATCAACGTTACTGACAGTGAGATACACACACACCTCTCTCCCTCTGTACATCAGAGCCAGTGACACACGGCTGACACCTATTGACCGTCTAATCTTTACAGAGGAGTGCAGTGGAGCTTGTTCTCTCTCTTCCAACATCATCATCTCAAATCTAGTAGCGAGAGACAACACTCTAAAAGCCACTCAGAAGGCATGGGACTCATTGAGTCTTTGTAATTGTATTCCTTCCTATTGGAGCATTGTGTAGTAGTGGGGGGTATCTTGCCTGGTCTCCTTTATCCCAGGGTTAAATAAATTAGAAGCCAGAGGAGAGAATCAGTCGATGAAGTCACTAAGGATCTGGCCTTCAGCTGTCCTTGGAGGACAGGATGAGGGAGTAGTATGCGTGCGTGTATGTGTGTGTGTGTGTTCCGCCTCCCCTCCTGTGACAGGGGGGCTTGCCCTGCCTCTTGTACTGTAGAAACGGAGGCTCTAAATTGCTTCCGTCACCAGGGCCTGAGTAATGAGTGTGATTCTAATCTCAGTTCCTGGGGCTGACAGCATTAGTCTCAATCTGAGCTGGGCTCTCCTCCGCCACTGACATGTAATGCAGAGCAGGTAGGGACCTTATGAGAATACATTCACAGATACACGCTCACACACATGCACAAACACTTGCGCACAAACACACGCACACACATAAACAACAGCATGCACTCGCATACACACAAACACGTGCACACTTGCTCGCGCACACACAAACACACGCCCAGGAAGTGTTTGGTCAGGACAAAGTGATTGGACCCCTCTCCTCCTCCTTCAGGGGTGGTTAGGTATGCAGAGGCTAGAAATTGGCTGAAGTCTCCTACAGACCACACCCTGCACACTATAAAGCACAGTAGTACACACTATACACCACTCACTGAAGCTGAATATACTGCATCAGTACTGTTTTTTTGTTGGCATAACTAAACTATAGCTTAAGTTGAACCTCAGAAGAAAATATGCTAAAATAGTAAATAGACATTGTATAAAAATGTAACATCAACAGAACATTTTCTCATGCGTTCTCCCTAGGAACTCAAATTTGAGACAAATCTGTATTGATGACAGCATAAAACGCACAAAGACAAAGTTCTAGTCAAACAAAAAATATCAATTTCTATGAATAAAAAGGGACATATCATTAAAAGTACCAGAGAGAACACACTGGAAATACGACGTGTTCCAAGAGTATATTTTCCAAACAATATGTCTAAAAATAAGATAAATCTAAAGGATGACAGATTCATATTCCTAGTTTTACTGTTGAATATGAAATGTTTTGTTTCAGAATCTAGACATACTCCATATGATCGAGCCCGCTATAAGGAGTATAATGACAACAAGGTGTTGTCTGTATCATGTACGGTTCACAAATCATAAGGTCTTACAGGAGGCTTTTATAGGTCTAAAAAGGGCCTAAAATGGCCACTTTCATCATGATTTTCTGGTAAATGGTTTGTGATACTAATGTAAAAAGCATGTCAAACATCCTTTCTCCCAATGAAGTTTCTATGTGAGAATTGCCAGAACAATTGGAGATACCAAAAATATTTTTGGGGCTATGCTGGCATGGAATTGCCCAGTAGCCATAGCAGGGCTAAATTGCTGTGGGACTGTGAGTGGCTGCAAAGCCAAGCAGGTCATTCCTCTCTGTCTCTCTGTGTTTGCCAGTGTTAAACTCCCCCCTCTGCCCTCATCCATCCTCTCATCCACTCCCTGCCTCTGTCCATCCATCAATCCCTGCACTTTGTCAGAGCCCTGCCCCACTCCATCCCCGCCCGCCCTGCCCGCCACGGCAATCACAGAGGAGAGGAGTGACGGCCCCCCCAGGCCCCCACCTTGAGGCTTTGTCACTGGGGAGCTTTTCACCTCCCATCTGCATTGTATTCTATTGCACAGGCAAGCAGAAACACTAATGCTGCTCTCCTCTCCCTAACCCACCTAGAACACTCACCTCACCTCTGCTCAAACAGACAGCCAGGCAGGCAGGCAGACAGACAGCCAGGCAGGCAGGCAGACAGCCAGGCAGGCCAAACTCACACATACAGGAAGAGAGGCGTAGAGGGAGAAAAGCAGGGGAGGGTGGGAGAAGTAGGGAGGAAAGTAAATGACAGAGAAAGGGAAGGAAAATGAAAGAAGAGGAGCGGCAAAGAAGAGGGAAGGAGAGGCATGATAGGAAAAGTAAGGATACAGAAGGAGAGGCATGATAGGAAAAGTAAGGATACAGAAGGAGAGGCATGATAGGAAAAGTAAGGATACAGAAGGAGAGCCATGATAGGAAAAGCAAGGATACAGAAGGAGAGGCATGATAGGAAAAGCAAGGATACAGAAGGAGAGGCATGATAGGAAAAGCAAGGATACAGAAGGAGAGCCATGATAGGAAAAGCAAGGATACAGAAGGAGAGGCATGATAGGAAAAGCAAGGATACAGAAGGAGAGGCATGATAGGAAAAGTAAGGATACAGAAGGAGAGGCATGATAGGAAAAGTAAGGATACAGAAGGAGAGGCATGATAGGAAAAGTAAGGATACAGAAGGAGAGCCATGATAGGAAAAGTAAGGATACAGAAGGAGAGGCATGATAGGAAAAGCAAGGATACAGAAGGAGAGGCATGATAGGAAAAGCAAGGATACAGAAGGAGAGGCATGATAGGAAAAGCAAGGATACAGAAGGAGAGCCATGATAGGAAAAGCAAGGATACAGAAGGAGAGGCATGATAGGAAAAGCAAGGATACAGAAGGAGAGGCATGATAGGAAAAGCAAGGATACAGAAGGAGAGCCATGATAGGAAAAGCAAGGATACAGAAGGAGAGCCATGATAGGAAAAGCAAGGATACAGAAGGAGAGGCATGATAGGAAAAGCAAGGATACAGAAGGAGAGGCATGCTAGGAAAAGTAAGGATACAGAAGGAGAGGCATGATAGGAAAAGCAAGGATACAGAAGGAGAGGCATGATAGGAAAAGCAATGATACAGAAGGAGAGGCATGATAGGAAACGTAAGGATACAGAAGGAGAGGCATGATAGGAAAAGTAAGGATACAGAAGGAGAGGCATGATAGGAAAAGTAAGGATACAGAAGGAGAGGCATGATAGGAAAAGTAAGGATACAGAAGGAGAGGCATGATAGGAAAAGTAAGGATACAGAAGGAGAGGCATGATAGGAAAAGTAAGGATACAGAAGGAGAGGCATGATAGGAAAAGTAAGGATACAGAAGGAGAGGCATGATAGGAAAAGTAAGGATACAGAAGGAGAGGCATGATAGGAAAAGCAAGGATACAGAAGGAGAGGCATGATAGGAAAAGTAAGGATACAGAAGGAGAGGCATGATAGGAAAAGTAAGGATACAGAAGGAGACGGATGATAGGAAAAGTAAGGATACAGAAGGAGAGGCATGATAGGAAAAGCAAGGATACAGAAGGAGGCATGATAGGAAAAGTAAGGATACAGAAGGAGAGGCATGATAGGAAAAGTAAGGATACAGAAGGAGAGGCATGATAGGAAAAGTAAGGATACAGAAGGAGAGGCATGATAGGAAAAGCAAGGATACAGAAGGAGAGGCATGATAGGAAAAGCAAGGATACAGAAGGAGAGGCATGATAGGAAAAGTAAGGATACAGAAGGAGAGGCATGATAGGAAAAGTAAGGATACAGAAGGAGACGCATGATAGGAAAAGTAAGGATACAGAAGGAGAGGCATGATAGGAAAAGCAAGGATACAGAAGGAGAGGCATGATAGGAAACGCAAGGATACAGAAGGAGAGGCATGATAGGAAAAGTAAGGATACAGAAGGAGAGGCTAGATAGGAAAAGTAAGGATACAGAAGGAGAGGCATGATAGGAAACGTAAGGATACAGAAGGAGAGGCATGATAGGAAAAGTAAGGATACAGAAGGAGAGGCATGATAGGAAAAGCAAGGATACAGATGGAGAGGCATGATAGGAAAAGTAAGGATACAGAAGGAGAGGCATGATAGGAAAAGTAAGGATACAGAAGGAGAGGCATGACAGGAAAAGCAAGGATACAGAAGGAGAGGCATGATAGGAAAAGTAAGGATACAGAAGGAGAGGCATGATAGGAAAAGCAAGGATACAGAAGGAGAGGCATGACAGGAAAAGCAAGGATACAGAAGGAGAGGCATGATAGGAAAAGCAAGGATACAGAAGGACAGGCATGATAGGAAAAGTAAGGATACAGAAGGAGAGGCATGATAGGAAAAGTAAGGATACAGAAGGAAAGGCATGATAGGAAAAGCAAGGATACAGAAGGAGAGGCATGATAGGAAAAGTAAGGATACAGAAGGAGAGGCATGATAGGAAAAGCAAGGCAAACGACAAAGAGCCATCGAAGAGGAGAGAGCGAGAGAGAGAGAGGAGGAGAGAGAGATGGGAGAAGAGAGAGAGAGGAGAAGAGAGAGAGAGAAAGAGAGAGAGAGAGAGAGAGAGAGAGAGAGAGAGAGAGAGAGAGAGAAGAGAAGAGAGAAGAGAGAGAGGGGAGAAGAGAGAGAGAGAGAGAGAGAGAGAGAGAGAGAGAGAGAGAGAGAGAGAGAGAGAGAGAGAGAGAGAGAGAGTGAAATACAATGACGTTTATTGTCTTTTTCTGAAACGATTGGTACTCTGGTCAGGCGGCGGCTCAATTTGTCTTTTCTCCCCGACACATCAATAGAAATCACAGGGAGAAAATGCCTCCCTAATGAAGGTCTGATCAGCCTCATGTCAGTCTTGGTTTAGTGGGAGAAACCAGAGGCCTGTGGTCCTGTGTGGCTCAGTTGGTAGAGCATGGCCCTTGCAATGCTTGGACCGGTTGCTCTATTCACGCTGGGGCCACACCCATACCAGAATGTACTGTATACACACACTGCCGTAAGTTGTTCTTGTATAAAAGTGTCTGCTAATATAATATATTATCATTATTAGGCCGGCAGGGTAAAGGAGTCTCTCACAGCTCTTACAGCTAAACCCACAGTCCAACTCATTCAATATTTTTTGCTAAAAATATATATTTTTAAGAGTTTTCATGGACCAAACCAGCAGCGAGTTATCGGAACAACGGTGAATGTACCAATCTTAACTCGACTGGTATTTACAAAACTGAAGATAATCGTTTCAGAGCCTGTTGAGAAAACAATCTTTATCTGATCCAAACTATACTATAAGCAGGCTGATCACTTGAAATAGACTTTGATTTTGGACATTTGAAAGGGTCCTGAAAACATCCATATCTGCCTTCCTTGGCGCTCACCTAAAATGTTTAAAAACTATTGCCCAGCACTGGTGTGAATTCATGATGTTGGCAGGTGAAGTGTGCTGCTCAGACCGAAGCACGCTGCTCTGACCACTGTGCCATGGCAGCTCACACTGAATACTTGATACTTGATAGAAACAGCGTTGTTTTTAATTATTTTTTTTAAGCCTTCCCCAAACCATAGCCCTAAACTTAACCACTCTGAATGAATAACTAAACTTAACCACTCAATGAATACCTAACCTTAACCACTCTGAATGAATACCTAAACTTAACCCTTAGAGTTGTTTCTGTTTTAACCCTGTAACCACGTGGAATTATTGCGGAATCAGACTCAAACCGACTTCTTCTGCAGCTCTATGTTCTCTACATACCTCAGTCTGAGACTGCCATCAATGAAGTCGTTTAGGGTGATGTCAAAATGAGGGGTGTTGGGGCCTCCCGGGTGGCGCAGTGGTCTAGGGCACTGCATCGCAGCACTAGCTGTGCCACCAGAGAGTCTGGGTTCGCGCCCAGGCTCTGCCGGGAGGTCTGTGGGGCGACGCACAATTGGCCTAGCATCGTCCGGGTTAGGGAGGGTTTGACCGGTTGGGATGTCCTTGATTTGATTTGATTATTGTCTCATCGTGCACCAGCGACTCCTGTGGTGGGCTGGGCTCAGTGCGCACCAACCAGGTCACCAGGTGCACGGTGTTTCCTCCGACCTGGTTGGATGCGCACTGTGTTAAAAGAAGCAGTGCGGCTTTGTTGGGTTGTGTATCGGAGGACGCATGACTTTCAACCTTCGTCTCTCCCGAGCCCGTACGGGAGTTGTAGCAATGAGACAGGATAGTAACTACTAACAATTGGATACCATGAAATTGGGGAGAAAAGGGGGTAAAATGTACACAAAAAAATAAAATCTAAACCAATGACGAATTGCGGCGAAGAAACTAACGTCAGTGGGCGTAGCGTTTGGCCGGAGCCAGCTAAGCGTAATTAACCCTGGAATGACGCGGAATTAATTCGTCAAAAATAGACATTCAACCAGAATTTTGAAGTTAAACTATGAGATCTCGTTGAGTATAAGACCGGTCAACCCCACAGTGTATCTCACACCTGCTAAGATTGCGATCTTATCCATCTAGAGCACAACTGTCCTAACTAACATCTTTGGACTATATTACAGATGCAACAAAGTAGTTATTCAGTCTTTAATGGTGTAATTCAAACACCATCTACTCCTAATCTTGGTGAGCAGGTTGCTATGCCTGATGAAAACTGTATCGTAGCCCCACTAAGCTATACGAACAAAGTGAGAGAAATTAGCAAACTTAAGTCTCTGTTACTTCAAAGGCCGTGTTATGGCAAAGCAGATGCATTGATCAAACCAGAAATGAGACACCAGTCCACCGTTGGATTATGGAAACACACACATCAAGGTATAAGTGAAACATAGCTTGACACTATGTGCAGAACGGCAAAGAAAGGCAATGTTACTGCTATAGAGCAGAGATCCCGTGTTGAGGAAGAGGGGAAGGCCAAGGTGGGAGATAGTTGATGGGGTGACAATCATGACATACCACCAAACAATGTAACGTGATTGGAGACCTAGTGGAAAGCACACTACAGCCAGCGGCAAAATACAGTGTAGTTATTCAGGATATTTCACAGGTCACCAAGAATTGAACCACTTGATTGAATATGATTCAGATAAGTGCATCTTCCCTGTAGGTAACCATAGTATGTCCTCTACCAAGAGGTCTTCTACCGGACATAGTTTATTTGCCTTGTAACTACATTGTCACTGGTTCAATCCCCATGAACCCCCTTATCCGATACACAAGCACCCAAACTAAGCTCTGTCCAACTCTCGCTCTCCTTCTAGAACTCTTTCCAATCAGACATGTCTAATTAGAAGGTAATAAAGTGTTATTAATGGGCCGACCACTACAGAAGCAGCCTGTTATAGATGACTGCTGTCGGGGAAGGACTCGGGACCCGAATGGCTATTCTCACTTCACTGGTTGTGTGTAAGGCATCACCCCCCGGCCCATAACAAATGTTCACTATTAACCTTGCTATTAGCAATGATGACATCCGAGAAACTATCATTCATAAACAACTATCTGTAGCTCACACACACATGCAAGGACGAGTACGCATGCAGTCACATGCAAGTGTGCACGGGCAGTCCCCTCCGACCCCCCCAAACAACACAAACACACACATGCAGAAGAAACATTTTGCCTGATAGTTCTGTGAACTAACAAATGGCTTTTGAGACGACACTGTTGTCTTCATCAACACTTGTGTTTTAAGGAAGAAGCAGACAAAGGGAATATGAGTTGTAATTACCAGTGTTCTGAGATAACGGTGGTGCAGCAGTGTCAGACAGGGCTCACAGGGTGTAATATGATGAATATTATTCACTGATTACAGTGAGAAAAGAAGCCATCAAACACTCAGCGGCCGCCTACACAGACCTGAGTGACAGGCAGACCCCAGCTAACTACTTTATTAACACAGGGAAATGAATGTCTCATATCCACTAGACTCTCTCTCTCTCTCACACACACACACACACACGCACACGCACACGCACACACACACACACACACACGCACAATTTCCATCCCTCTTTCTCCCTCCCTCCCTGTGATGTGGACTAAATATCTGCCTTGATGCCTCTGTGTGTGTTCTGTCTCTGTGTGCAGACAAAGAACACTAATAAATGAGAGGCCTATTTACAAAGTCAGGTCCACTTTAGCCAATCTCTCCCTGTATGGTCCAGCCAGTTAAGTCTGGGAGAGTGGAAACGCATATCGACAGGGAGGGAGCTGGACAGCCAAGACAATCTATTAAGGGCTGTGTTTTTCAACGTCTTGATTTCAACCAGTTTATTTACCAATTCTGGGGCTATGGCATCACAAGGGGGACATTTATGATCGAATGTGATTGGATTACATTGAGCCACTAACTGTGGCTGATTGGTTTAGGGTCCAGATATTAAATAGGAAGAGGGTCGATATTGTGTCTAGGATGGAAGGGAAAGAGGGGATTTGATACTTCATCACTCATGTCATGGATCACTGTTGGATGTAGACTGATGCTAACGTCATGGAAATGGGAAGGGTGCTGACAACATTTTGGAACCTCACAGACAAGTTCAAATTGCTCCATTCTCATTCATTTGAGAGTTGAGATAAATGTATTGTAAATAAGATATGGTAACTAACTGCATGTAGCGTGGCTGTGTTTCTTATAAACTTGAAATCTGATAAAACAATAAACCCAGAAAAAGAAAATAACAAAAAAAGATAAGAAATCATGTCAGGTATGGAATTTGTCAACTGTTAAGACCACACGCCCGGAAAAAGCGTGGAGTGTGAAAACGAAAACAACCTACACAAAAAAATGAAAGGAACAGAGAAGAGAAAGAGGAGGGACGAGAAGCCATAAATAAATTCAAACTTCATGTCCTGTGAAGAGCAAATATGAAAGACGGCCTCAGAGTAATGAAAGATTGTTTATGTATTCTGGCATGAAATGGGTCTGTGTTGTGAAGTGGGCGGTGAGACGGCAGGCGGAGGGAGACGGATGGACAGGAGTGACAGGGCCGTATTCATCCTCCACGCCCCAGCGGCCGGACTGCTATTGGCGCTCGACAGAGCAATAAATCACGCTCCCTCCAGTCTGTACCTACAGCTTATTACATCCAAGATGACAAATAAATAATACTACCTGTCACACCGGGCCCTTGCTCAAGGATTGAGGCAGAAACCTTTTGATCATCACTCCTGATCTTAAGTGAAAACACTAGAACAAGGGAATTGAAGGCCATGCTTTACTGAGCTTATGAAAGTTGAAAGAGAGAGAGATAGAGAGGGAGTAAGGCAGAGAGAGAGAGAGAGAGAGAGAGAGAGAGAGAGAGAGACAAAAAGGGCAGCTAGGAAGAGAGGAAAACCCTGAGAATGATGCTGCCACTACAGCCTCTCTGAGTAAGGAGGGAAATGATCCAGTAAATTGTGTGTGTGTGTGTGTGTGTGTGTGTGTGTGTGTGTGTGTGTGTGTGTGTGTGTGTGTGTGTGTGTGTGTGTGTGTGTGTGTGTGTGTGTGTGTGTGTGTGTGTGTGTGTGTGTGTGTGTGTGTGTGTGTGTGTGTGTGTGTGTGTGTGTGTGTACAACAGAGAGAGTGTGAGAGAGAGGGAGAAAAATAGGAAAAAAGAGAGTGCCCTTGTGTTCTGCAGAAAGAGTGTCTCATTCAGTTGAATAGGACTCTGGAGGATAGGCCAAATCAAAAGCTTTCACCGCTAAACAGGACTGGCGAAGTGGGCGAAAATTGCATTCACCATTTAGGTTGTATAGGAGAGAGGCCTGCCATTAGCACTCAAGCAAATAGTTATATTAATGCATATCAGAGGCTTCTCTAGACAATATTCATGGCCCAGATCAAGCCTTTTTGTGGACACTGAAAGTACTGCGAACCAGTGGGGAAAGAAAACAAATAAAGATAGATTTAGACTAATGTGTGTACTTTGTTTTGTGGTGTTGTTTTTTATGTTGAGTTGGGTTCTTTCCTCTCTATATACAGGTCACATAGCTGTAGTAATGTTGTCAATACTAAAAAGGTAACAGAAATTGATCTGGTCAACCAATCCTTTAGGGTCTTATTGATGGAGACTTCTCCCTCACTCAAAATGGAAATGAATACATTATTAGAGAGAGAGTATACTTTATATGGTCAACCATCAACCTGCCACAGCCAACGAGTCAAAATAGTCTTACGTAGTCAGCTAAGGTTAATCAAATACTGCTGAATGCATACACAATTTAGCCTATTCTGAGACATGTTCACAATCATTGTAAAACTAGTCGACTACATATCTGTTCAGGTGATAAATCGAACATGAATGAAATCGATAACAGGAGAGTTATCTCTCGTTAAAGGAAAAGTGTGTAGATAAACAGGCAGACGATAAGGTGCTATTGTCTCTACTATGACACACTCCAACACTGACCTTACCTTCCCTTTTAATCAAGGGCCTCGCTCTCTTAAACAGGGAACAATTTACTTAGTGCTGTCCCTCCATAAAAATTAAAAGCCTTCCACAACAACAAATGAAAAAGCAGCAGGATGATAGAACTCACACATGTCACCTTCAGCAACACTCCCGCACTGAGTATTTCCCCGGGCCTCTACTCCTCCTCTGACATGTGTGTGTGTGTGCGCTGCAGAGCTCCACAAAGGAAGTAGGGGCCCCTGATTAAAGAGTGTGCTGTCATAAAGGTTACTGAATTGCAAATGGACCTCTCCATCTTCCCTGTAATGAAGGTAGAGAGGAGAGAGAGAGTGAACGAGGGAGAGAGAGAAAATGAGCGAGAGGGAGCGAGAGCGAGAGAGAGAGAGTGTGTGTGTGTGGTGGCTATTATGAGAGCATGTTAAAGGGGGGTCCCAGCCAGTATCAGCCCCAGTCCGTCTCAGTCCTGGCTCCTCCACAGCAACCACAGGACACATTCATCACTGGACCAAGCCATGGTTAATTGCAAGTTGTATATCACGCTGACATCTCCAGGTATAGGGGAAGGAAACTCATTATTTTGGCGACTAGATGCAGGGCTATATGTCTGGACCCCCCCCACACACCTCACTCTCACTCCCCACCCCCTCCCTCCACACCTGGGACCAGGCTCAACATGACAAGGAAAAATGGATTCTGCATTAACCTTCTAATTAATATCCTGGCAATGCTATATCGTTGTAGCGTTCAGCACCTTCACAACCCATCATACATTCACTCAACCAATCACACGAAGAAGACACATGCATTGTGCGTGTTTGTGTGTTGGTGAGTGTGTGCATGGGTGCGAGCGTGCATGTGTGTGTAACCAGATTACCCAACACCTTTCCTCACATCATGTCATATCAGACTAATGCCAGCTGCTGTTAGTAGTCTGAGAGTGTTCAGTAATCAAGGTCGAACTATAGCTAGCTATTAGCTACAAATCTTCCACAAAGAGTTTGGATATGATGATTTAAAGAAAAATGGAACCAGCTTACAACCGTCTAGTTTTATTTCAATTTCTGCAAGTGCTACAGTAGGCAATATATGCTAATGTAAGGCAGTTGATAAATCACTAATCATATTTTCCAGACATTTTGCATTCTCTCAGAAGTTCCCAAAATAATGTAGCTTGAAGATAAGTCACATTGCGTCATTATATAAAAAAAAATGTACCCAGATATTTCGGCAAGCGTTAACGTTGATGAGCAAAAGCAAACGAGCCAAGGGCATGGCATGGCATCATTGATCAAACATTGTCATTTAAGCACTGCTAATTACGTAGATGCACTCAGTGACACACACACACTCAGATGCAGGCATGCACTAACACAGTGTTTCCCAACTCCAGTCTGGAGTACACCCAACGGCACACATTTTTGTGGTAGACCCTAGACAAACTCACCTGATTCAACTTGATAATTAATCATCAAGCCCTCAATGAGTTGAATCAGGTGTTTTTGTCCGGGCTAAAACAAAAATGTGTGCTGTTGGGGGGGTACTCAAGGACTGGAGTTGGGAAACACTGAACACACACAAATGCAAACCCATCCGTTACCCAGAGATATACACCCAGATACAGAAAACAAACCATAATGGTGTGCGATTACATTACATTATGTTTCCCATGCACACTGGGCCCTGAATAAAGACATCTGAACATTCTCCAGAAATACAAGGAGGCATCACATGTCGCTTTTTTAAGCCCGATCGCTTCTATATAAACATTTAGGCCATTCACATCCAGCTAACTAACCATAACAAGCGTATTATTCCGCTGCATTGGGCTCGGCCTCAAATGACACCCTACTCCCTATGCTGGGCACTACTTTTGACCAGGGCCCATAGCCATAAAGTCGTTTATTTACAGTTCCTTCATAAAGTATTCAGACCCTTTGACTTTTGCCACATTTTGTTACGTTACAGTCTAATTCTAAAATTGATTAAATTATTATTTTTTCCTCATCAATCTACTCACAATACCCCATAATGACAAAGCAAAAACTGTTTTTTAGAAATGTTTACAAATGTATAAAACAAAAAACAGAAATAGCTTATTTATATAAGTATTCAGACCCTTTACTATGACAATCAAAATTGACCTCAGGTGCAACCTGTTTCCATTGATCATCCTTGAGATGTTTCTACAACTTGATTGGAGTCCACCTGTGGTAAATTCACCAGACCAAACGGGGGAGAAGGGCCTAATTCAGGGAGGTTACCTAGAACCCGATGGTCACTCTGACAGAGCTCTAGAGTTCCTCTGTGGAGATGGGAGAACCTTCAAGAAGAACAACCATCTCTGCATCACTCCACCAATCAGGCCTTTAGGGTAGAGTGGCCATATGGAAGCCACTCCTCAGTAAAAGGCACATGACAGCCCACATGACAGAGTTTGCCAAAAGGCACCTAAAGGATTCTCAGACCATGAGAAACAAAATTCTCTGTTCTGATGAAACCTAGATTGAAGTCTTTGACCTGAATGCCAAGCATCACATCTGGAGGAAACATGGCACCATCCCTACGGTGAAGCATGGTGGTGGCAGCATCATGCTGTGGGAATGTTTTCCAGCAGCAGGGACTGGGAGACTAGTCAGGATCGAGGGAAAGATGAACTGTGCAAAGTACAGAGAGATCCTTGATGAAAACCTGCTCCAGAGCGCTCAGGACCTCAGACTGGGGCGAAAAATCACCTTCCAATAGGACAACAACCCTAAGCACGCAGCCAAGAGAACACAGGAGCAGCTTCGGGACACGTCTCTGAATGTCATTAAGTAGCCCAGCCAGAGCCCGGACGTGAACCTGATCGAACATCTCTGGAGAGACCTGAAAATAGCAGTGCAGCAAGGATCCATATCCAACCTGACAGAGCTTAAGAGGATCATCAGAGAAGAATGGAAGAAACTCCCAAAATACAGGTGTGCTAAGATTGTTGCATCATATCCAAGAAGACTTCAGGCTGTAATTGCTGCCAAAGGTGCTTCAACAAAGTAGTGAGTCAGCGGTTTGAATAGGGAGGAGGTCAGAGACCTGGCAGTGTGGTGCTAGGACAACAGCCTCTCCCTCAATGTGAGCAAGATAAAGGAGCTGATTGTGGAATACAGGAAAAGGCGGGCCAAACAGGCTCCCATTAACATTGACGGGCTGTTGTGGAGCAGGTTGAGAGTTTCAAGTTCCTTGGTGTCCACATCACCAACGAACAATCATGGTCCAAACACACCAAGACAGTCGTGACAGTCTCCCCCTCAGGAGACTGAAAAGATTTGGCATTGGTCCCCAGATCCTCAAAAGGTTCTACAGCTGCACCATCGAGAGCACCCTGACCGGTTGCATCACCGCCTGGTATGGCAACTGCTCAGCATCTGACCCTATAGAGGGTAGTGCGTATGGCCCAGTACATCACTGGGGCCAAGCTTCCTGCCATCCAGGACCAATATAATAGGCGGTGTCAGAGGAAAGCCCAAAAAATTGTCAGAGACTCCAGTCACCCAAGTCGTAGACTGCTTTCTCTGCTATCGCACAGCAAGCTGTACCAGATCGCCAAGTCTAGGACCAAAAGGGTCCTTAACAGCTTCTACCCCCAAGCTATAAGACTGGAGAACAATTCATCAAATGGCCACCTGGACTATTTACATTGACACCCCACAATTTGATTTGTACACTGCTACTACTCGCTGTTTATTATCTATGTAGTCACCTCACCCCTACCTACATGCACAAATGACCTCGACTAACCTGTACCCCCGCACATTGCCTCGGTACTGGTACCCACTGTATATAGCCTCGTTATTGTTATTTTATTGTGTTTCTTTTTATTATTTTTTACTTTAGTTTATTTGTTAAATATTTTCTTAACTCTTTCTTGAACTGCACTGTTGGTTAAGGGCTTGTAAGTAAGCATTTCACAGTAAGGTCTACACTGTTGGTTAAGGGCTTGTAAGTAAGCATTTCACGGTAAGGTCTACACTGTTGGTTAAGGGCTTGTAAGTAAGCATTTCATAAGGTCTACACTGTTGGTTAAGGGCTTGTAAGTAAGCATTTCACAGTAAGGTCTACACTGTTGGTTAAGGGCTTGTAAGTAAGCATTTCACGGTAAGGTCTACACTGTTGGTTAAGGGCTTGTAAGTAAGCATTTCACGGTAAGGTCAACACTTGTATTCGGTGCATGTGACAAAAAGTTTGATTTGATTTGAATACTTGTGCAAATGTGATATCAGTTTTTTACTTTGAATACATTTGCTAAAATGTCTAAAACCTGTTTTTGCCATTATGGGGTATGGTGTGTAGATTGATGAGGAATTTTTTAAATTTAAAATATTTCAGAACAACGCTGCAACGTAAGCAAATTTGGGGGAAAAGTCAAGGGGTCTGAATACTTTCTGAATGCACTGAAATATATTTAGCTTTTCCACTGGGTATAACCCTCCTTATCTAGCTACATTTACCAGAGGGAGACCATAGACAGGATGTTCAGATCATTCTCACTGTGACAAAAACAAATACTTGGGGTATACAAGTATATCTGACATTTACCCTGCGGTACCCACCCTTTCCTCCCACCCCCAGCCTCTGTCTATAGGAATAGCAGTAAAAATATTTGTGCTGCTGCGGACTTGGCTCTGGTTGCAATGTGGTCAGGACTTCTTCCAGATTATAATAAACCAGACACCAGGAACTGCGGCTGACTTACTCCCTAGGCCAAGCACTCTGCTCTGGGGCTGTAAACTCTACGACCTGGGGGCGGCGGGTGGTGGATGGGTCAATACACTGCTGTGCTGATGGAGGGGCGGAGGGAGGGGGTAGAGAGGCAGGGAAAGGAAAATGCCTGAGAAGTAGTCACCAAGGGGTCAAAGTGCATAGAGAGTGCATTTACTAGGCAGATGAGCCAGGAGGAGAGGGTAGGGGTGGAGAGGGGGCACAAAGACAAACAACAAAAGAACACACAAGACATCAAGGATCTCCCTCACACAGGATATCCTCCAATTAGAGATGAGAAGGTGACACCCAGAGAGGAGCTGGAAGGTCATGCCATCTACGGAGACTTTGTTGGTACAATGCAAACACACTCGACTGTAGCTCCAACAATTACTTGTTTTTAAAAAGATACATTCATCAAGCTTTTCAGCACTTGTCAAAACAGAATCAACCAGAGGCAAGGCCCTCCGCAAAAAACCATAGAGGAGAAACTAAACAATTCAACTTGAAGTGAAGGGTCCTAAAAAGTGTAAGGAAAAACACAAGCTTGGTTAGTGAACTGAATGTTCAGGGAGCTGTAATGTCATTTCAGCTTGAAGAACATTAAAGGGTCTCTAGCAGGCCTACATCCCAAATTTCACCATCTTCCCTATCTAGTGTATACCACAGTGTAAACCCCTATGGGCCATAGTCAAAAGTACTGCACTAGCTTGGGAATAGGGAGCCATTTTGGACACAGGCCCTGGGCTCAACTGGTGAACTCAAAGTGATGCTTATCATGTCTACTGAAAGTATGCCCTTAATGCATGAGCACAGCTGAGGGAAGGGCTGGGAAGGCTGGAGGGAGGAACGCAGTGAAATGGCACCCTATTCCCTATAATATAGTGCACTACTTTTAACAAGGGCCCATGGGGATGTGTCTTTTAGTATTAGTGTCAAAGCCAACCTAAAAGGTCTGGTGAATGCTCAATCAACCATCTACATGTACATAAAGGCAACAAATTACCTTACTTTTATTCTGTAACTTTTTTCATGTCAATATGTCAAGCAAACACTACCCACATTCCTATAAAGCTAATGAGTAGGCCTACAGGTACCTTAAAACAGCCCTACTGCAGTATATACCCTTACTAGTATATACATCTTATCTTAAAATCAGCATACCTATGGCATTCCATATTTCCCCATAGGCTTTAACTCATTCACAGTTGATAATTCCAGCAGTGCAAAGGGTTAAAAGCTATACTGCAGGGACTTAGTCAAAGAGACAGGCCTAGCTACCTTTTAAATAATTTTCACTAATTCACTTCCTGTATTTTATTAAAGCCGTTGATGATTCATCATCTCCCCTTTTAATTAGCGTAGCCACTTAGCACGCAAAAGACAGAACTCCCCCTAAAAGAAAGAAGAAGCTGCTACTGTGCTGTGGCGGAAATATCCATTCAACAACGAGTACAATGGGCAATTAACAAAGCCTCTGCAAACCGTAAATAGTTCACGAACAAACAAGGCCCCCCAAAAAAACATTAACAAGCAAGGCCCAAAATCTACACTAAGCAGCCATTATCAAGTCTTATTTACCTAACATATAGCCTGGAGTATACAGTATGGGAGTACATGTTAGGATCGCTGAGTCAAATATAAACAGCGTTAAATGAGATCTCCAGGCTGTCACTATTTGGGGTATTTCTCTCTTTGATTAGAGCTAGAGCAACACAGGACTTAGCTGAACTGATATTTGTAGGACCAAGATAAATCACAAAGACTGTGTTGCACCACGTGCTAGTCACTTGGTTTGGTAGACAGGGTTATGTCATTGGGCCTGGCAAGCCTAGGGACACTTTTTGTCTCACGACACAACTTCTACAGTTAGCCTAGATAATGAGCACTGTTACCAACACACTTTCATCTGAGCTGAAAGCAATCTTTGCTTCTGTGGGTTTTTTTGTTGAGCATATTGTTCTCAGAACTTGATATCCTCTCTCTTCTCTCTTGACACAATGAACTACAACAGTTAGATAATGATACCAACACATTTTCACTTCATCTCTTTCGCTTTGTGTCTACTTTGTGCAGAGTAAAGCAGCTGGCATTTAGCATTAGTATATTGTTCTCAAAGCTAGCTATCGAAAGAATTCTGTTGCTTGCCGAGTGTGTCGGCAAACCCCAAACTGTGTTTTACTGCAGAGGGAGCTGTGTTTTAACGGGACACACCTCGGCAGGGAAGAGAACGTGGCCATGAAAAAGCTCTTCTCAACAACAGTTATAATAGAGTTGTTGTATAACCATCCACTTACTAACTTTGGCAGGTCGTAAATCAGTCAACAGTAAATAGCATCCTTTATCAGATCATAAAATCTGCTTGTAGGCATTTAATTTCCCCCCCTCTTGTTTTAACAAGGAAGCAGGCAGCCTGGAGAAGCTCTGTGGTGTTTTTATAGAGGTTAAAAGAAAGGTAACTGGCAGTGTGTAAACAGCGTTCAGACTAGCAGAGCGGAGCACTTTATATGGATTTGTTTTTTGCCCGCGAGCGAACAACAACAAAATGAAAATCTAAGAGCATTCTTGTAAGAGCAGGTATTTTAGTTTGTTAATCGTGTTTGGTTGATGGATGCATATCGAGTGAATAATGGTATTTGTTTGCGGCAGCTAGGCTCATATAACGAGGCAGCTGCTTGGAGGAGAGCCAGTGTTGACGCTGTAGCCATGACTTTAACAAGCTCTGGATTCCCACAAACAAAGGAATTGTCAGTGCACTTTGTTGAACTACTAGATGTGGTGTAGTAGGGCACTTTCATTATAGGACCGTCTCCCCAAAACATTGTACAATTCTACACAGCTATATGTACAGTACAGATACTACATCTACACTTCACAGATACTACATCTACACTTCACAGAAACTACATCTACACTTCAATACTACATTTTGATGTCCTATCGCATGTAAGAATTTGTATTCGTTTAGAGTAAATTACCCTGCTCTCCACACTTCACCCTGACAGTCATGGTCACTCAGTGTAGGGGTGGTCCTGCTGGTTTTGGGGTGGGGCTCCTTACCCTGGCAGTACGCCTGTCCTATCCCCACCCCTCCCCTGACCCACCCTGGGCCTAGCAAAATGGTAGCCCTGATAAACATTCTGCTCTCTGGGCAGCTTTTTACAGAAGGCAGGGTCAGGAGTTAAGGCCTATGAACTTGTCACCTCCTGGAGTGGGTGGGGTAGGAGGTCGTGGGGAGGAGGTGGGGAATGGAAGGAGGGATGTGGGGGGGATCATCCCTCTCTTCAATGCAGCGTGAGTGGTAGGATTTACAACTGCATGTTGACTGCATTGCCAGCAAAGTAGAAAGGCACCTGATAGCATCTCTTTATGGGAGGAACCTCCCCGGTCCCGACCCCTTTGTAGTCTCACTCACAGCCACCCCCTTACCCCCTACAACATAAATCATGTTCATTACTTGACTGGACAAATGTGAAACAGTCAGTCAGTATGGTGGAGAAGAGAAGAGAGGCTTGGAAAGGAAGGTTGGGAGTTTCCTGCACTGGGTTTACAAGTCTGCATGGTCTGGGTTATCACTCTGTCATCCATCCTGAGTCACTGTGTAATCTATTAGGCCATTTATTGAAAGTAGATTTTGTTTTCGAAGATGTGGACAAGATGGGTGGGAGTGGGGACAGACACTGTGTTACTGACAGACTGACAAAGGCAGGGATCTGTTGTCTGACATAGACAGGTATCTGTTGTCTATCTGACTCTAGGCCAGCTCATCCATCTCTCTGGGTGGTCTCTTTGTGCTGGGCTCGTAAAGGAAACTTAATGACTGACTTGAGATCAGCAGGTTACTGTGTTAAGATGCAGATGCTTAACTTAGTTACCAAACAATGAATGTGTGGTTTTGAAATGGAAGTGAAACATTTATTTTGAAGAATATTACTAACAACAACTGATTAAACACATTTCGACCAAGGGATCCGTGGAATAGATTTAGAGTTTGTAATAAAATACACAGTAATATTATTAATCTACCATGTACAGTCATGGCTAAAAGTTTTGAGAATGAAACAAATATTAATTTTCACAAAGTATGCTGCCTTAGTTTGTATGATGGCAATTTGCATATACTCCAGAATGTTATGAAGAGTGATCAGATGAATATTAATTAATTGCAAAGTCTCTCTTGCCATGCAAATGAACTAAATCCCCCAAAAACATTTCCACTGCATTTCAGCCCTGCCACAAAAGGACCAGCTGACATCATGTCAGTGATTCTCTCGTTAACACATGTGTGACTGTTGACGGGGACAAGGCTGGAGATCACTCTGTCATGCTGATTGAGTTTGAATAACAGACTGGAAGCTTCAAAAGGAGGGTGGTGCTTGGAAACATTGTTCTTCCTCTGTCAACCATGGTTACCTGAAAGGAAACACGTGCCATCGTCATTGCTTTGCACAAAAAGGGCTTCAAAGGCAAGGAGACTGCAGCAAGTAAGATTGCACTTAAATCAACCAGTTATTGGATCATCAAGAACTTCAAGGAGAGCGGTTCAATTGTTGGGAAGAAGGCTTCAGGGCGCCCAAGAAAGTCCAGGAAGCGCCAGGACCGTCTCCTAAAGTTGATTCAGCTGCGGTACCGGGGCACCACCAGTACAGAGCTTGCTCAGGAATAGCTGTAGGCAGATGTGAGTGCATCTGCACGCACAGTGAGGTGAAGACTTTTGGAGGATGGCCTGGTGTCAAGAAGGGCAGCAAAGAAGCCACTTCTCTCCAGGAAAAACATCAGGGTCAGACTTATATTCTGCAAAAGGTACAGGGATTGGACTGTTGAGAACTGGGGTAAAGTCATTTTCTCTGATGAATCCCCTTTCTGATTGTTTGGGGCATCCGGAAAAAAGCTTGTCCGGAAAAGACAAGATGAGCGTTACCATCAGTCCTGTGTCATGCCAACAGTAAAGCATCCTGACACCATTCATGTGTGGGGTTGATTCTCAGCCAAAGGGAGTGGGCTCACTCACAATTCTGCCTAAGAACACAGCCATGAATAAAGAATGGTACCAACACTACCTCCGAGAGCAACGTCTCCCAACCATCCAGGAACAATTTGGTGATGAACAATGCCTTTTCCAGCATGACGGAGCACCTTGCCATAAGGCCAAAGTGATGACTAAGTGGCTTGGGGAACAAAACATCAATATTTTGGGTCCATGGCCAGAAAACTCCCCAGACCTTAATCCCATTGAGAAATTGTGGTCAATCCTCAAGAGGAGGGTGGACAAACAAAAACCCACAAATTCTGAGAATTTCCAAGCATGCCATCAGTCAGGATGTGGCCCAGAAGTTAATTGACAGCAGGGCGGATTGCAGAGGTCTTGAAAAAGAAGGGTCAACACTGCAAATATTGACTCTTTGCATCAACTTCATGTAATTGTCAATAAAAGCCTTTGACACTTATGAAATGCTTGTAATTATACTTCACTATTCCATAGTAACATCTGACAAAAATATCTAAAGACACTGAAGCAGCAAACTTTGTGAAAATTAATATTTGTGTCATTCTCAAAACTTTTGGCCACGACTCTATGTTCTTAACCCTGGGCAAGATGGGCCTGGGAGGCTCACAGGGATATTGGTATCCACAGTACTACACCAATTATACCTTTTTCAACTCAATACTTTTTTCTTACATAAATGCAATGTCATTTAAGCATAACAATGTAAAAAGTTCTCTCTCTGCTTGGATATTGGCTTTAAAGCCGAAAAACAATCTCTGCCACATGACAACATGAAGAATTAGCTTGAAAACGACTAAATTGTCCTTCAAGGGCCCGAGACTTGGTTTGTCAAGCCATGCACTGCCGAAGTCACAGCGAAACTCCTTATATTCCATTTCTTAGCGCACTCCAGTTGTGTTCTGATTATGTGTTCTGATTATGAGTTGTGTTCTGATTATGAGGGGTCCCTGATGAATTTGCTATCATAAAAGGGGTCCCTGGCCCGAAAAAGTTTGAGATCCCCTGACTTAGACAACAGAACTGTCACGGATGTCGTAAGAACGGGACCAAGGCGCAGCGGATTTTGAGGTCCACATATTTAATTCAAAGAGAAACTTAAACAAAACAAAATATATCAATAAACAAACAACTAATAGTGACTATGTGGTGCACATGCACAAACACAAAACAATATCCCACAAACAAAGGTGGGGAAAAAAGCTACTTAAATATGATCCCTAATTAGAGACAATGATTACCAGTTGCCTCTAATTGGGAATCATACAAAACACCAACAGAAAATATAAACTAGAACACAACATAGAAATGATAAATTAGAATACCCCCTAGTCCCGCCCCGACCTACTACACCATAGAGAAACAAGGGCTCTCTATGGTCAGGGCGTGAACAAAAAGTTTTCATTCATGATTGTAAAACAGGGGCTGTTTCTGTAAAAATGGGAGAATAAAAACCATGTCAGTCTTTCAGCATACTTGGAGCAATATAAGTACCGGTTGTATATTTTTTTCAGGAAAAAAATAAAGTTACTAAAATGAATCTCATCCCAAAACTCACTCCTTTCAGTTTCACAATTGACATATTTCTATTCCATTACAACGTGAATACCAATCTTCAAGCAAACTGAGAAAAAAAAATTACCCACAACCACAAAATAGAATTCCAAAGACTGAAAAGGTCATTCACACACAATAACAATCCTTTCAAGAGTACACTCACACACTGCCTTCTGGGTAATTACAGTTCTTTGGCTGGAGTGTTCTGTGTTTCGCTTTGCTTGTTCTGTCTCAAAAGCTAACAACCTCTCATTATTCACGGTTTGAGTAAGGCCTTTTTTCCTTCAGAGGGGCAAATTACACATGAGAGTGACAGCTTTCAGAGAGAGGAGAGGCAGCCTCCCCAGTTTCCAGTAAGTGCAGTCTTAAATCATGGGGAGGGAGAAGGGCACTGACTGACTTCAGCCCTGCAGTATTTGGGCCTGACTTTGTCGCAAGGGCAGTTCAGCCTATAGCCATGGCTATACTGTAGTACTATAGTATAGGTAGTTCAGTTCAACTAACTGTCCTCCATCTTGGCACCAAACCTTCCACGACAATTACATTCTAACATGGAATGTATAGTAATTCTGGAATTGGAATTGTTTGGAGCCAATATGGCATCTATTGACGTTCCAATTCTCAGACAGTGACATGCAGGTGAACTCTGTGTGAACAGGATTTGTTTCTACAAGCCCTCAGGGCCTTACTCTAGTACCAGGGAGACTGACAAAGGCACACACACATGCACAAATACACATGTATGGATTCAGCTATTTCAGCCACACCCATTGCTGACAGGTGTATAAAATCGATCACACAAGAGCTGAAGAGCTCAGTCACTTTTAACGTGGCACTGTCATAGGATGCCACCTTTCCAACAAGTCAGTTCATCAGATTTCTGCCCTGCTGGAGCTGCCCTGTTAAACTGGAAGTGCTGTTATTGTGAAGTGGAAACGTTTATGAGCAACAACGGCTTAGCCGCGAAGTGGTAGGCCACACAAGCTCACAGAACAGGTCCGCCAAGTGCTGAAGAGCGTAGTGCGTAAAAATCTGTCCTCAGTTGCAACACTCACTACAGAGTTCGAAACTTCCTCTGGAAGCAAATTCTGTACGTTGGAAACCTCATGAAATGGGTTTCCATGGAAGAGCAGTCGCACACAAACATAAGATCATCATGCGCAATGCCAAGCATAAGCTGGAGTAGTGTAAAGCTCGCCGCAGTGGAAATGCATTCTCTGAAGTGATGAATCACGCTTTACAATCTGGCAGTCCGATGGACGAATCTGGGTTTGGTGGTTGCCAGGAGAACGCTACCTGCACAAATGCATAATGTCCACTGTAAAGTTTGGTGGAGGAGAAATTATGGTCTGGGGCTTTATTTCATGATTCGGGCTAGGTCCCTTAGTTCCAGTGAAGGGAAATTTAACTCTACACCATACAATGACATTCTAGATGATTCTACGCTTCCAACTTTGTGGCAACAGTTTGGGGAAGGCCCTTTTCTGTTTCAGCATGACAATGACCCCGTGCACAAAGCAAGGTCCATACAGAAATGGTTTGTAAAGATCAGTGTGGAAGAACTTGACTGGCCTGCACAGAGCCCTGACCTCAACCCAATTGAACACCTTTGGGATGAATTAGAACGCCAACTGAGAGCCAGGCCTATTCGCCCAACATCAGTGCCCGACCTCACTAATGCACTTGTTGCTGAATGGAAGCAAGTCCCCGCAGCAATGTTCCAACATCTAGTGTAAAGCCTTCCGAGAAGAGTGGAGACTGTTACATCAGCAAAGGGGGCACCCTCCATATTAATGCCATGATATTGGAATCAGATGTTTGACGAGCAGGTGTCCATATGATTTTGGACATTTAGTGTATTTAAAGCGTATTATCCTGGGGAGGAAAACAGGGCCTTCTGGAAAACACTGTCTGAAAAGAAAACTAGGTGTTAACAGTTGTGTGTGTACTATATATATATATATATATATATATATATATATATATATATATATATATATATATATATATATATGTGTGTGTGTGTGTGTGTGTGTGTGTGTGTGTGTGTGTGTGTGTGTGTGGGTGTGTGATGTTGACCACAGTGAAAGAAAAACAGGCTTCTTCATCACCAGAATAGAATCCCAGAGCTTCTAAAACAATGAGGTCATTGTTCCTGATATATAAACAACATCAAATTGTGTGTATTTGACCTTCCACATCAATTGTCAGTGGTTGACATTACTATCATCCCTTCAATACATGCTTTAATAAATACTAGCAGATACCCTCCCGATTTATCTTAACTTGGGATGTATGAAATACCCAGCAGCGCTACAGTCCTGACATACTCCAGGTGTTGTTAATACCTCTCCAAGAGCAGCTGACTTAGCGTCTTGTCCTCTGTAGAGAGAGAGTACACGCCAGGACACCAACCAACTATGTGTCTGTCACGATTATATATACACACACACCCAACGGAACGAGGACACTTATACCAGCTACACACATTCCATTGGGGTGGCAGGGTAGCCTAGTGGTTAGAGCGTTGGACTAGTAACCGAAAGGTTGCAAGTTCAAATCCCCGAGCTGACAAGGTACAAATCTATCATTCTGCCCCTGAACAAGGCAGTTAACCCACTGTTCCTAGGTTGTCATTGAAAATAAGAATATGTTCTTAACTGAGCCTAGTCAAATAAAGGTTAAATAAAAAAGTGTCCTGCTGCTGCACCCAATCTAATAACAGTATGTCTGTTACATCCTTTTCATTGCTCAGGAACTGCTTTAATTGGATAAACGACATCAAAGCATTCTCTGTGTCTTGTGTGGGCTTGTTCCACTGATGCTCAAAACATGTTGGAGAAATCAAAGTTTAATGGGTATCAACAACACAAAGACCATTGTGAGCGTTGGTTAGAGCAGTGGTTCCCAAGCTGTTGGGCGTGCTGCTCTAACCAACAACCATATGTATACAGTACCAGTCAAAAGTTTGGACACACCTACTCATTCAAGGGTTTTCCTTTATTTTTACTACTTTCTACATTGTAGAATAATAGTGAAGACATCAGAAACATTAAAAAACACATATGAAATCATGTAGTAACCAAAAAAGTGTTACACAAAACTAAATATATTGTAGATTTTAGATTCTTCAAAGTAGCCACCCTTTCAATTGATGACAGTTTTGCACTCTCTTGGCATTCTCTCAACCAGCTTCACATGGAATGCTTTCCCAACCGTCTTGAAGGAGTTCCCAAATACGCTGAGCACTTGTTAGCTGCTTTTCCTTCACTCTGCGGTCCAACTCATCCCAGACCATCTCAATTGGGTTGAGATAGGGTGATTGTGGAGGCCAGGTCATCTGGTGCTGTCCTTCTTGGTCAGATAGCTCTTTCACAGCCTGGAGGTGTGTTTTGGGTCATTGTCCTGTGGAAAAACAAATGATTGTCCCACTAAGTGCAAACCAGAAGGAATGGCGTATGGCTGCAGAATGCTGTGGTAGCCATGTTGTTTAAGTGTGCCTTGAATTGTAAATAAATCACAGACAGTGTCACCAGCAAAGCACCCACACACATCACACCTCCTCCTCCATGCTTCACGGTGGGAACCACACAAGCAGATATCATTTGTTCACCTACTCTATGTCTCACAAAGACACGGCGGTTGGAACAAAAAATCTCAAATTTAGACTCATCAGACCAAAGGACAGATTTCCAAGTCTCTTCTTATTGGGGTCCTTTAGTAGTGGTTTCTTTGCAGCAATTCGACCATGAAGGACTGATTTACGCAGTCTCCTCTGAATAGTTGATGTTGAGATGTGTCTGTAACTTGAACTCCGTGCAGCATTTATTTGCATTTATTTGAGGCTGGTAACTCTAATGAATGTATCCTCTGCAGCAGAGGTAACTCTGGGTCTTCCTTTCCTGCGACAGTTCTCATGAGTTTCATCATAGCGCTTGATGTTTTTTGCGACTGCACTTGAAGAAGCTTTCAAAGTCCTTGATATTTTCCAGATGACCTGACCTTCATGTCTTAAAGTAATGATGGACTGTCATTTCTCTTTGCTTATTTGAGCTTTTCTTGCCATAATATGGACTTGGTCTTTTACCAAATAGGGCTATCTTCTGTAATCCCCCCTACCTTGTTACAACACACAAACGCATTAAGGAAACAAAGCCCACAAATAAACTTTTAACAAGGCACACTTGTTAATTGAAATGCATTCCAGGTGACTACCTCATGAAGCTTGGATATCCTTGTCCCATTGCGCACTAGCTACTCCTGTGATGAGCCGGGCGCAGTGCACGCTGACACAGTCGCCAGGTGCACGGTGTTTCCTCCAGCACATTGGTGCGGCTGGCTTCCAGGTTAAGTGGGCATTGTGTCAAGAAGCAGTGCGGCTTGGCTGGGTTGCGTTTCGGAAGAGGCACGGCGCTCGACCTTCACCTCTCCTGAGTCCGTACAGGAGTTGCAATGATGAGACAAGACTGTAACTACCAATTGGATACCACTTAATTGGGGAGAAAAAGGGGGAAAAACTAAATTTAAAAACAAATAGAAAATAGTAAACAAGAAAAAACCCTGGAATGAATAGGTGTGTACAAACTTTTGACTGGTACTGTATACACTTGAAAGTAAAAATAATACAATGTACTAGGTGCAATAACGATTTTGGGTAGTGCATCAGCAGTTGTCCTGTCATGTCAGTCATTACAGAGCTATTTATAACTTCTCAGAAATGTCCAGGGCCGGATTCCCTAAAGCATCTTAATAGTACATCGTTAGAACCTTCGTAGGAGAATCGTTACATCTCTGAGCTGTTTCCCAAAGCCATTGTTGCTAAAGTTGCTCTTGAAAACGCTTGTTATTTACCGACTGGCTCAGAACAGCCAAGTGCATTGTTAGATGCTTTTTGCCCTTCTGCGTCACTTTATACACAACAGAGCTCTGCTCAACACAAAATCAAGATGTTTATCTGTCTTTCTGTGACCACCAATAACTTCAGAACGAATGTAACTACAAATACAAAGTTGCCAATTTCTTTTCAATTGTTACTAAGACGCGAAGGATATGCTTAAAATAAAAACTGAGATGACTGTATTAAAAGATAAATACACTGAAGGCTACATAGACATATATATATATATATATATATATATATATATATATATATATATATATATATATATATATATATATATATATATATAAATATATATGAATGATATTGAAATCATTTTCATTTAATTACGTTTTATTCAGTTATTTGTAAGCTGCTGTCTGTAATTTTTGCCTCAATATATTTAATTACGTGTAATATCTCTAATGATGTGCCAAATATTGATTTAGTGCATTATTATAGCGACATTTGTAGCCCTAGTTGATATTATCTCTTGGAGCTGATCAGTCATCAGTTATGTGGAATCATTCTACTTTGAAGGTATGATTTGAAAGGGAGAACACTTATCCGAGAGCAGTGCTGCCTTTCTTTCGATCCTATCAGTATACATCCTCTGCATGTTGTTTTGGGAAATGCATGTAATGTCTTCGCCCACTGTAGGAAAGATGCATCATCAAAACACTCGTAAGCCAAAGTTCCATCGCTATCGGGAAACTGGGCCCAGATCAACTAGCCTATGTCAGCTAATGTTTTGTAGCTAGGTTTTTTAGTCTTTGAATTTGGTTTTCATGTTTGAGTCAGTCGAATATCACATAAGACATGGCTAAATGTGTCAAAATGCAGGAAATGTGCTTTACAACTGCAAAATTCTCTCCACCCAATGGCAAAATGTGTAGAATTGCAGGAAATTTGCTTAAAAATGGCCCCCAAAATATCTACACCTGCAAAGTTCTCTCCACCAACAAGAGGGGTGTGGATAGTTTGTTATGGATGCGGGATGTTCCCCTATGGGGGGCCCAAGTGAAAAAGTTTGGGAATCACCGAGTTAAAGGCATTCAAAACAGCCATGAAACAAAGTGCCAGGTGTGACCGCTTCAAAGCAGCTCGAACAAAGCAGCTCGTCTGGTTTCCTTTTTGGTGTACACATCGGGCTGGAAGTCCTATACAATAGCTAGAGATGAACTAAAACCTTTCAGAAAGAGGTCCTTTTACAGAGCATAGAAAGAGTAGCAGGATCTCACAATACATGTTAGAAACATAAAACACCCAAACCTCATCTGTAAAGGCTCATTCGTCAGATACTGTAGCATTAAAACGTGTTCTATGTTTTAGGCTCCTGTTAACTTCTACTATTTTCTATTGGTCCTATTTTCTACTACTGTTCCTGATCTTTACAATTTTCTACTGTTTCTGTTTTCTACTATTTCTAGCTTCAACAATTTTCTAAAATGTTCCACTATCTCTATTTTCTATTGCTGTTAAAATCACCAATTCTGTTTTCTTTCACTAAGCCCATTCTCCTCCTGCCCTACACTTTACTGCACTCTCATTCACATTACCACATATGGGGATTATCATGATAATTCAAGCTGATACTAGATTATTGATCCACTCATTTACGTTCACTGCCTCAGAAGCACCTGACAATACAATCAACCAGAAATGAATGAGCTCTTCTACCGGGCTTCGCTTCGCTACAGATAATTGATACGTACTCAAGATCATAGAGAGAGCAAAACACATAGGTCCTGGTTGCATCTGCATAAGCACGTACGCATGCACACACACACACACTCTGTGGCTTAGTTGACTTTACACAGTCCTAACACCCTGTTTGAGGAAACAGAATGGTGCACTGTTAAAACAATTAAAACCAAGCGAGTGGCGATGCATTTCCCCTCGCACATAACTCCACTCAGTGCTCCATTTCCTGTGTTATAACACAACGAACCCATTGAAGACAGGACTAGCGAATATCAGCCCATACTAATGGTCAATTATACACCATATTCAGGGTTTCAGTATACACAGCAGTGTTGGTAAATGTCTGCGTAAAGGCTTGTAGTTAATCATGCATTTGGTTGGTACTCTGGGGACTGGGCTGGGTAACCAATCACAAAGATGCTAGTGGTATACTGCTGAGGCTAAGCTGTTTCTGAACATCTTCCTCAGGGAAGTATTGTAGTGAGGAAGATGAGTGGCGCAGGTCCCTTCCCTTTCACATGAGCCTCATTGTGTTCATGGATGACAATATCCAAATATGGTTTTCTATACAATTGACAGTATACTGTATAGGCTACCTTACTGCATGTAGTATTGTATACAAACAAACACACAGTGTCAAGAAGATACGTAGCAATACATGCATACAGCTTTACTTCATGGTTGTTAGGCAACGTATTGATGAGCGACCCAAGCTACTAGAGGAGCAGCAAGGAGACGTTAAAGAACAGCTCTATTAGATGTGGTGCCATTCATTCTACCCAGTATGCTCTCTGGGGATCCACATTTAAACACATCACATTGGGAGGAGAGATCCATTACCCATCACAAGATCCCCACTTGTCCCCAATACTGAATCCAAATGGCTGGGTGACGCACTACACTTTCTAATGCACCAGGGTTATTCATGACTTGACATTATAAAAATAAATTGTATAATTTATGGCACTCAATTAAAGACATGCTCCGAAACTATGTTGACTAGTAAGTATTTTTTTTAAACTTCACGCTTCGGGCTGGGTGTCTCAATGTGTAGTTCCATACATGCATAATCTATGAGCAGAATTACTGTCTTACCTCAAATTAGCCACAAGATCCCTAGTTGGAAAGCTACTCTTTTCTGGATGCTGTGGGGCACCATTTTCCCAAAATTTTCCTCCATGTGAGCCAGCCAATGAGCTTCTGCCCCTCATAATTTGAGTGACAGCTAGCAAGAAGCACACAGAGCAGAGCGAGAGAGAGAGCAATGACGTGGCGCATAAAGTATGTAACGTAGTACCCAATGTTCGGGGCCCACTTTTTGCTCGTGAGCACTACTTCCAGAACTAATTGCTAAAAAGTACACAAAAGTACCGGAGAATCTCCTTAATGCAATAACTTCCGTGCATGGTCTGTTTTCGAGAGATAAAACTACACAGCCAGCAACCCAGTTTAAAAAAAGCAGCCGATGCAAAACCACCGGCTTGATTTACGATGGTAAATTAAAAATAATGAAACGTTTATGACAGGAATTTGCAGGTAGTCATAAAACTATTACAGAACTTCGAAGTTGCAGACGTTTTATTTATATCCATTTTGTCTGTAATCGATGCAAGATGATCTAATGTTGTGAAAAGACTAGGCCTATCAACTAAACAGTGCTAACAGTGTGTACTGCAGTAAAGGTGGGAGGTTAATTTATTGACAGCGCTAATGAATAGTTGCTGTTTCAGTGTTCAACGCCTCAGCTCCAGCTATAGACGCTAGCTGTGCACATTCAGGCTCTCTTGTGCATGAAAGCCGAGCCCCCGCTGGCGTTTGAGACAGGGTGCCAGGCCATGATTGAATGAAAGCCCATCCTTGACTGACAAATGATATATTAAGCCTCCCGTCAGCGGAGGGGGCACGGGATGGGGGAGTCAGGCATGTCAGCTACCTGCTCCATCCAGCACAACCTCCACTTGTCAATCTATTTGCCCTTCACTTGGCCAGGCCTCTAAACAAGATCTGAAATGTTATAAGGCCTGCGCGCCCTAGTTTTTCACTTCTACCATGTGTCCCTGCCCGGGCACTTAGACATATCAACCATGTGACTGGAAGAAATGAGTGTCTGCCTGCTATGAATGTCAGAGTATCATATTTAGAAGTGAAGGACCATTTGTTGGGGCTGATGGGTATATTTTCTGGTTCCCTCCCTGTGGGATATTAGATATTAGAGAAGCGCCAAATGATAGAGGCTTGAGTCCTAGATATGAAATGTTGAAGAATGACACAATTAATCACCAAGAGAAATATATTATAGGATATTGTATTTTGTACTGAGACACACAGAGAGTAGTGTGTGTGTGCATCAGTGTCCGTGTCCATGCCTGTGTTAGTGTGTACTAGGGGGTACTGTGTAGTGGGCAGGTGTGATTGTCCCTCTCCCCTGTCCTCTGACTGTGAGTGTGGCGCTGGGTGAGTGTTGATTGTGGATGATTAATGGGCTGGAGTACCGGGCAGAGAAAGGTCAACTCCTGGGTTGGAGAGGGAGCAGTTACACTGGGAGTAATTAAGACATTGTGTAAGCATGATTAATACACACACACACAATTAATACACACACTCTGACGCTTGCCTGGTCAACAACCAGCTACCAGATGGTTCACACACACAGGCTGAATCCCAAATGGCACCACATATGCCCTATTTAGTGCACTACCTTCATGCACTCGACAGGGAATAGGGTGCCATTTGGGAAGCAGCCGGAGGCCTACGCAGCTGCTTTTTCTCCACTGTGTAATGGTTACTAACTAGGTGTTTTTATGAATCATGGCAGATATTATTCCATTAAAGAGTTAAATGAACATACTGCACCTGTTTTAAAGTGATCAGGATCAGAGCAGATCAGCAAGGCACAGGGTTCCATGGACGGATGGAGAGATAAAGGACAGAAAAAGAAAACATATTTAGAATGACAATTCTGTTCTATTATTTTCTATTCTATTCTCGGTATGTAACATACAAGACATTGAAAGATCACCACCAGTCGACCTCGGATGACTTATTGCATGAGAAGATCAATCTACATCAATACTATCCCTCCAATGGCCTCCTCACAGATGCCACCAGTCAGCCCATTAGTAGCCTTTGCTCCTCTTTCTCCTCAGCTTCATTTTCAATTTCAATGAGGTTATACCAGGGCAAGTAAGGTGAAATATACGGAGCAGATGTTATAACCAGTCACATGCATGCAGTTATATAATCTTTAAAAAAAAGTAATACTAAGTTAAACCAAAACAGGATATAAATAGTGGGAAAAGTACATTTCTAAATAATAATCCTCTCTCCTCACTTTTTCCTTCTCTGTTTTCCTCCATCGCTCGCTCCCCCATCAATCCATTTCTCCTTCACTTGCTCTACTCCCCTCTCTCTCCTTTTCATTCCTGTATTCTCCCCTGTCATGTGATTGGGTCTACACTGAGGGATTAGCCTCATGGTACAGAGGGGAACTCTGGGAGACAGGTGTCACAACGCTCCGGTAACCACAGCCTAACCTTTAGCTTTTTTTTTTTTTTACATTTTCATTTTAGTAATTTAGCAGACACTCTTATCCAGAGCAACCTACAGGAGAAATGTGGGTTAAGTGCCTTGCACAAGGCACATCGACAGGTTTTTTCACTGTTGCAATCCTTTGTCTAATTCACAAGTCCCATCCTATTGGAAACACCATAATAGCCACCACAGCAGGGTTTTCAAGTTCCACAAGTTCCATAACTCGTTCAGCGTAGCAGTGTAGCCTAGTGGTTAGAGCGTTGGACTAGTAACCGGAAGGTTGCAAGTTCAAACCCCCGAGCTGACAAGGTATAAATCTGTCGTTCTGCCCTTGAACAGGCAGTTAACCGTCATTGAAAATAAGAATTTGTTCTTGACTGACTTGCCAAGTTAAATAAAGGTAAAATTAAAAAAGAATAAAACAAACAAACATTAGATGAGTGTTAAGTGTGCTAACGAGTGAAGAGACAGAGTTAAAGACATTAGTTTGAAATTTCATCTGATGATCCCTGACACGAGATTAGCTGTACTGTACTAACAGTGGTACATTATCACACTGATTATAACTCATTATGAGACGGCTGGGCTTAGGGGGCTGTAGAACTCAGATAGACCCCATGGAGAGTACTAGCCAGGAGGGAATGAGTGCCGACTCTAGCCCACCCTGGTACTTTTATAGATTAATCCCATTTTATACAAAGAAATTGACACTATACTGTAGGTCTTTAACCAATCACAGCACTCCTTTAGGATCGAACATTTAGAAAATCACCAGCAGAGGGAATCAATTTTCCCATTTACTGTATTGGTGGTGCTTATTAAATTGATCAGCACTTTAAAATGAGCAGAAAGCCCATTCTGGAAATGTTATGTTCTTGTTGAGTATATTGTTCCAAATAATGTGTCTTAAAATGAGCAAAATCTAAAAGCTTACTTTTAGATATTACTATAAATAATTGAAATTACTAAATTAATGTGACAATTTTTATTTCAGAAACTAGACGAACCATAAATGATTATGTTGTCTGTATCATGTACTGTTCATAAGATCATACAGGAAGGAGGCTTGTGTAAGTCAAAAAACGCCTAAAATTGAATCATGATTTTCAAAAAATAAATTGTGATATAAATTGAAAAACTAAGCTAAACATCCTTCCTCCCAATGAAGTTTCTTTGTGAAAATTGCCAGAACAATCTGGAGATACCAAAAATATTTTGTGGCTACTAGTTCTGACTTTGCTGATAGCTACTTTATTGAGGAAAAATGAGCCTACTATGCCTGTGATATGTGGTTGTCCCACCTAGCTGTCTTAAGATGAATACACCAACTGTAAGTCGCTCTGGATAAGAGCGTCTGCTAAATAACTAAAATGTTAAAAGTATGGCCACGCTACAGTCATGTCCCACTATGCTAACATGATTTCCTGTCCTAGTATTACAGTCATGTCCCACTATTCTAACATGATTTCCTGTCCTAGCGTTACAGTCATGTCCCACTATTCTAAAATGGTTTTCTGTCCTAGCGCTACAGTCATGTCCCACTATTCTAACATGGTTTCCTGTCTTAGCGTTACAGCGTCCCACTATTCTAACAGTAGCGTTACAGTCATGTCCCACTATTCTAACATGGTTTCCTGTCTTAGCGTTACAGTCATGTCCCACTATTCTAACATGGTTTCCTGTCCTAGCGCTACAGTCATGTCCCACTATTCTAACATGGTTTCCTGTCTTAGCGTTACAGTCATGTCCCACTATTCTAACATGGTTTCCTGTCTTAGCGTTACAGTCATGTCCCACTATTCTAACATGGTTTCCTGTCCTAGCGCTACAGTCATGTCCCACTATTCTAACATGATTTTCTGTCCTAGCGCTACAGTCATGTCCCACTATTCTAACATGGTTTCCTGTCCTAGCGCTACAGTCATGTCCCACTATTCTAACATGGTTTCCTGTCTTAGCGTTACAGTCATGTCCCACTATTCTAACATGGTTTTCTGTCCTAGCGCTACAGTCATGTCCCACTATTCTAACATGGTTTTCTGTCCTAGCAGCATGTCCCACTATTACAGTCACAGTCACTCCCACTATTCTAACATGGTTTCCTGTCCTAGCGCTACAGTCATGTCCCACTACTATTCTAACATGGTTTAGCCAGTCATGTCCCACTATTCTAACATGGCTGTCCTTACAGTCATGTCCCACTATTCTAACATGGTTTTTTCTGTTTTCTGTCCCCTATTCTAACATGGTTTCCTGTCCTAGCGCTACAGTCATGTCCCACTATTCTAACATGGTTTTCTGTCCTAGCGCTACAGTCATGTCCCACTATTCTAACATGGTTTAACCTGTCCTAGAGCTACAGTCATGTCCCACTATTCTAACATGGTTTCCTGTCCTAGCGCTACAGTCATGTCCTAACTATTCTAACATGGTTTCCTGTCTTAGCGCTACAGTCATGTCCCACTATTCTAACATGGTTTTCTGTCCTAGCGCTACAGTCATGTCCCACTATTCTAACATGGTTTTCTGTCCTAACAGCGCTACAGTCATGTCCCACTATTCTAACATGGTTTCTGTCCTAGCGCTACAGTCATGTCCCACTATTCTAACATGGTTTCCTGTCTTAGTCTAGCGCTACAGTCATGTCCCACTATTCTAACATGATTTTCTGTCCTAGCGCTACAGTCATGTCCCACTATTCTAACATGGTTTTCTGTCTACAGTCATGTTCACCACTATTCTAACATGGTTTCCTGTCCTAGCGCTACAGTCATGTCCCACTATTCTAACATGGTTTACAGTCATGTCCCACTATTCTAACATGGTTTCCTAGCGTCCTACAGTCATGTCCCACTATTCTAACATGGTTTT
Source organism: Oncorhynchus keta (assembly GCF_023373465.1). Classification (NCBI taxonomy): domain Eukaryota; kingdom Metazoa; phylum Chordata; class Actinopteri; order Salmoniformes; family Salmonidae; genus Oncorhynchus; species Oncorhynchus keta. The sequence continues at coordinate 28,903,760 of NC_068422.1, forward strand.
CTGTCCTAGCGCTACAGTCATGTCCCACTATTCTAACATGGTTTTCTGTCCTAGCGCTACAGTCATGTCCCACTATTCTAACATGGTTTCCTGTCCTAGCGCTAGTCAGTCATGTCCCACTATTCTAACATGTTTTCTGTTTACAGTCATGTCCCACTATTCTAACATGGTTTCCTGTCTAGCACAGTCATGTCCCACTATTCTAACATGGTTTTCTGTCCTAGCGCTACAGTCATGTCCCACTATTCTAACATGGTTTTCTGTCCTAGCGCTACAGTCATGTCCCACTATTCTAACATGGTTTTCTGTCCTAGCGCTACAGTCATGTCCCACTATTCTAACATGTTTTCCTAGCGCTACAGTCATGTCCCACTATTCTAACATGGTTTTCTGTCCTAGCGCTACAGTCATGTCCCACTATTCTAACATGGTTTCCTGTCTAGCGTTACAGTCATGTCCCACTATTCTAACATGGTTTTCTGTCTATTCTAACATGATTTTTTCCTAGCAGTATGTCCCACTATTCTAACATGGTTTCCTGTCCTAGCGCTACAGTCATGTCCCACTATTCTAACATGGTTTTCTGTCCTAGCGCTACAGTCATGTCCCACTATTCTAACATGGTTTTCTGTCCTAGCGCTACAGTCATGTCCCACTATTCTAACATGGTTTTCTGTCCTAGCGCTACAGTCATGTCCCACTATTCTAACATGGTTTTCTGTCCTAGCGCTACAGTCATGTCCCACTATTCTAACATGGTTTTCTGTCTTAGCGTTACAGTCATGTCCCACTATTCTAACATGGTTTTCTGTCCTAGCGCTACAGTCATGTCCCACTATTCTAACATGGTTTTCTGTCCTAGCGTTACAGTCATGTCCCACTATTCTAACATGGTTTTCTGTCCTAGCGCTACAGTCATGTCCCACTATTCTAACATGGTTTCCTGTCTTAGCGTTACAGTCATGTCCCACTATTCTAACATGGTTTCCTGTCCTAGCGCTACAGTCATGTCCCACTATTCTAACATGGTTTTCTGTCCTAGCGCTACAGTCATGTCCCACTATTCTAACATGGTTTCCTGTCCTAGCGCTACAGTCATGTCCCACTATTCTAACATGGTTTCCTGTCCTAGCGCTACAGTCATGTCCCACTATTCTAACATGATTTTCTGTCCTAGCGCTACAGTCATGTCCCACTATTCTAACATGGTTTTCTGTCCTAGCGCTACAGTCATGTCCCACTATTCTAACATGGTTTCCTGTCCTAGCGCTACAGTCATGTCCCACTATTCTAACATGGTTTTCTGTCCTAGCGCTACAGTCATGTCCCACTATTCTAACATGGTTTTCTGTCCTAGCGTTACAGTCATGTCCCACTATTCTAACATGGTTTTCTGTCCTAGCGCTACAGTCATGTCCCACTATTCTAACATGGTTTTCTGTCCTAGCGTTACAGTCATGTCCCACTATTCTAACACTATACAGTCATGTCCCACTATTCTAACATGGTTTCTGTCCTACAGTCATGTCCCACTATTCTAACAGTCATGTCCCACTATTCTAACATGGTTTCCTGTCCTAGCGCTACAGTCATGTCCCACTATTCTAACATGGTTTCCTGTCCTAGCGCTACAGTCATGTCCCACTATTCTAACATGGTTTCCTGTCCTAGCGCTACAGTCATGTCCCACTATTCTAACATGGTTTTCTGTCCTATACAGTCATGTCCCACTATTCTAACATGGTTTCCTGTCCTAGCGCTACAGTCATGTCCCACTATTCTAACATGGTTTACAGTCTGTCCTAGCGCTACAGTCATGTCCCACTATTCTAACATGGTCCTAGCGCTACAGTCATGTCCCACTATTCTAACATGGTTTCCTGTCCTAGCGCTACAGTCATGTCCCACTATTCTAACATGGTTTCCTGTCCTAGCGCTACAGTCATGTCCCACTATTCTAACATGGTTTCCTGTCCTAGCGCTACAGTCATGTCCCACTATTCTAACATGGTTTTCTGTCCTAGCGCTACAGTCATGTCCCCTATTCTAACATGGTTTCACTGCTACAGTCATGTCCCACTATTCTAACATGGTTTCCTGTCCTAGCGCTACAGTCATGTCCCACTATTCTAACATGGTTTCCTGTCCTAGCGCTACAGTCATGTCCCACTATTCTAACATGGTTTTCTGTCCTAGCGCTACAGTCATGTCCCACTATTCTAACATGGTTTTCTGTCCTAGCGCTACAGTCATGTCCCACTATTCTAACATGGTTTCCTGTCCTAGCGCTACAGTCATGTCCCACTATTCTAACATGGTTTCCTGTCCTAGCGCTACAGTCATGTCCCACTATTCTAACATGGTTTTCTGTCCTAGCGCTACAGTCATGTCCCACTATTCTAACATGGTTTTCTGTCCTAGCGCTACAGTCATGTCCCACTATTCTAACATGGTTTCCTGTCCTAGCGCTACAGTCATGTCCCACTATTCTAACATGGTTTCCTGTCCTAGCGCTACAGTCATGTCCCACTATTCTAACATGGTTTCCTGTCCTAGCGCTACAGTCATGTCCCACTATTCTAACATGGTTTTCTGTCCTAGCGCTACAGTCATGTCCCACTATTCTAACATGGTTTCCTGTCCTAGCGCTACAGTCATGTCCCACTATTCTAACATGGTTTTCTGTCCTCTTACAGTCATGTCCCACTATTCTAACAGTCATACAGTCATGTCCCACTATTCTAACATGGTTTCCTGTCCTAGCGCTACAGTCATGTCCCACTATTCTAACATGGTTTTCTGTCCTAGCGCTACAGTCATGTCCCACTATTCTAACATGGTTTCCTGTCCTAGCGCTACAGTCATGTCCCACTATTCTAACAATTTCTGTCCATACAGGTCCCACTATTCTAACATTTTCTGTCCTAGCGCTACAGTCATGTCCCACTATTCTAACATGGTTTTCTGTCCTAGCGCTATTCTAACAGTCATGTCCCACTATTCTAACATGGTTTCTGTCCTATACAGTCATGTCCCACTATTCTAACATTTTCTGTCCTAGCGCTACAGTCATGTCCCACTATTCTAACATGGTTTTTCTGTCCTAGCACTATTCTAACAGTCATGTCCCACTATTCTAACATGGTTTCCTGTCCTAGCGCTACAGTCATGTCCCACTATTCTATGGTTTCCTGTCTAACATGGTTTCCTGTCCTATACAGTCATGTATTCTAACTCCTGTCCTAGCGCTACAGTCATGTCCCACTATTCTAACATGGTTTCCTGTCCTAGCGCTACAGTCATGTCCCACTATTCTAACATGGGCTCATGCTCTTATCCCTAGAATAACTGTTCAGGTGAAGGCATTGCTCAGAAGAGCGAGTCTTCCATATTGCTTTTTCAAGATGGCTACCTTTATACAAATCATTATTCCCTTTCCACTCAGAATGATTATGATAAACTGTTGCCAGTATATGAGAGGTTAAATTAGAAACAGCTTTTTCGCTGGTAGATGTATACGTTTGTTGAACGAATCACCAGCTGTGGCTCATAATATAAAGTTTGAATATCTTTTTTTTTCTCCCCAATTTCATCATATCCAATTGGTAGTTACAGTCTTGTCTCATCGCTGCAACTCCCGTACGGACACGGCAGAGGCAAAGGTCGAGATCCGTGCGTCCTCTGAAACACAACCCAACCACACTGCTTCTTGACACAATGCCCACTTAACCCAGAAGCCAGCTGCACCAATGTGTCAGAGGAAACACCGTGCACCTGGCGACTGTGTCAACGTGCACTGCGCCCGGCTCATCACAGGAGTAGCTAGTGCGCAATGGGACAAGGATATCCCTGCCAGCCAAACCCTCCCCTAACCCGGACAATGCTGGGCCAATTGTGCGCCACCCTATGGGTCTCCCGGTCGCAGCCGGCTGTGCCAGAGCCTGGACTCAAACCCAGAATCTCTAGTGGCGCAGTGGTCGAAGGCACTGCATCACAGTGCTAGTTGTGTCACTAGAAATTCTGGGTTCGAGTCCAGGCTCTGTCGCAGCCGGCCAAGTATGAATATTTCTGATAACAGTCAGACATGCAGTCATGTCAAATAAAATCTAAATCCTCTGATGAAATTAATTGTGTTCATATTCCACCTGTATGCTATCAGACAATCTCTTTTACATTCATTTCAGATCATATCTGGACCTATTGTTTTCATCAAATCATTACAATGATGATGACATACTGTACATTCATTAAAAACCAAACTACCTAGAGACACTGGTCCCACAGTCTCTTTCTCCTGTCTGTCAGTGGGACAGAAGTTCCTGCCTGTGTCAGCGTCTCCTCATATTAATAGCAAGTGAGTTAGGACATCAGGCCCGCGCTACTCAGCTGCACATGTCAACAAAGCGGAGGTCTAGCAGTGCTGACAGTCACCAAGCAGCTACCCGGTGCCGTGCTCTTTTACAAGAGGCCTCTGGGAAGCTCTAGCAGAGCGCTACAATAAGACGAGTGGATAGGCTCCATATGGCCCAGGATTCACAGCCTTCAAAGACAAAGCAAAGGAACCACGAAGAGAGAGAAAGAGAGGGGGGCAGAGATAGAGACAGAAAGAGACACAGAGACAGAGAGACACAGAGACAGACACAGAGACAGAAATAGAGACAGATAGAGAGACAGAGACAGAGACACAGAGACAGAGATAGACAAAGAGAGACACAGATACAGAGACAGATAGAGAGACAGAGACAGACAGAGAGACACAGAGACAGACAGAGAGACAGAGACAGAGAGACCATGTGACAGTGCCAGGAAGCAGCCAGCCAACAGCATAGGGTGGATCTTTGCCAGCTCCGGCTTGGTTCGAAAGCTTTTCTTAATAGGCACAGTACAGGGGATGACAAGTAGTTGAATGGCGCCATATTAAAAGAACAGAGAGTGTGTGTGTTTGTCTGCGTGTGTGTGCCAGGCCCCCAGTGTCCGGTCTGGTGTGTGAAGTCACGTGAAGTCACAAGCTCTGCTCGAGGTGCCAAATGCCCTGGTCTGCCCTAGAAAGCCTATGTAAATTATGATTGCCAGAACGGCCAAACAATAATAACAATTTGTTGGCCTCAAATTCTTTGGCCTCTAAAATGTGTTTATTATGATCAAGTTCGATCCCCATGGTGAATTATTTTAAAGTTGGCTACAAATCGAGATATCTAACTAAAAAGTGATACATTCTGACTACTACATTGTCGTCACACAGGACCACGTGCTGACACAGACCAATCACGGGCCGGCAGGCTACGAGGGGGCTGGAGGTTGACTCTCTCAGGCAGGATGAAAACAACTACATCAACCATGATCCATTACTAGTTAAGTGATTTTTTTGGTGCCATTCAGCCCCATTCAGTAATACGGTGTGCTTCAAATTCAAATACTTCCGGCCATCAGGAGTTTTCCATTCAAATACGTGGATATCGTCAGTGTTATAACTATGTACTGGTTTTAATGTCCATGGTGTGTGTGTGCTTGTGCATGAGTATGTCTGTTCATATGTTTTCATAAGTTTGCATCTCTAGAACCCAAACTGTAAATAGTTTGCTGTTATTGTGCCTTTCTAGTGCGTCCACTTTCTAATTTAACAGAAACATTTTTAGAACTCATGTAGACTATGTTTAAAAAAACTCATTCATCAAAAGCAGCTCTGTTCAGTGCAGGTTTGGAAACCACTTTGAGAACGCTTATTATAGACTAAGATCGAAAGCAGAACTTTGCACTTCCTAACACAAAGTGCACACAAATGTTGGCAGAATATTTCCTGTTGGAAAACCATGTCTCCTTTTTGTCCTGTCCAAGTTTGTTAAACTCCTGTCATTTCAATTGTTCTGCTATAGAAAAAAATATAATCCACCTGTCAACAATGACAGCGTGTTGGAAAACTGGGATAATGGATAGCGTACTTCCCTTAAATCTCAACCAGGCCATTTTCAGGCCAACTAAAACCATTACGGAACCACTATTCCTCTCAGTTAAAAACAGATTTTTGCACTGAATCACCATTGCCTCTCAGAGTATCATACAATGATCCATTTCTATGTCCAGACATTAAGATTTACGAACAAATATTAAATATTGACATTTTTTTGTTTGTCCCTTCTCTGTTGCTGTAGATACTATATAATAGAGCATGTTGGGTCAACCCAGTTAAACTCAGGCAGAGATAGAAGCCCTTTAATTTGAGTTAAATAATGACATTGAAATAATCAACTGGGGTCCATTGCAAGCTATTTTCACTGTATATAAATTCCAGTGGGTCAGAAGTTTACATACACTATGTTGACTGTTGCCTTTAAACAGCTTGGAAAATTCCAGAAAATGATGGCATGGCTTTAGAAGCTTCTGATAGGCTAATTGACATCATGTGAATCAACTGGAGGTGTGCCTGTGGATGCATTTCAAGGCCTACCTTCAAACTCAGTGCCTCTGCTTGAAATAATGCGAAAATCAAAAGAAATCAGCCAAGACCTCAGAATACAATTGTAGACCTCCACAAGTCTGGTTCATCCTTGGGAGCAATTTCCAAACGCCTGAAGGTACCACGTTCATCTGTACAAAAAATAATACGCAAGTATAAACACCATGGGACCACGCAGCCGCCATACCGCTCAGGAAGGAGATGTGTTCTGTCTCCTAGAGATGAACGTACTTTGGTGTGAAAATTGCAAATCAATCCCACAACAACAGCAAAGGACCTTGTGAAGATGCTGGAGGAAACAGGTACAAAAGAACCTATATCCACAGTGAAATGAGTCCTATATCGACATAACCTGAAAGGTCACTCAGCAAGGAAGAAGCCACTGCTCCAAAACCGCCATAAAAAAGTCCGACTACGATTTGCAACTGCACATGTGGAAATGTCCTCTGGTCTGATGAAACAAAAATAGAACTGTTTGGCCATAATGGCCATCGTTATGTTTGGAGGAAAAATGGGGAGGATTGCAACCCGAAGAACACCATCCCAACCGTGAAGCACGGGGGTGGCAGCATAATGTTGTGGGCGTGCATTGCTGCAGGAGGGACTGGTGCACTTCACAAAATAGATGGCATCATGAGGGAGGAAAATTATGTGTATATATTGAAGCAACATATCAAGACATCAGTCAGGAAGTTAAAGCTTGGTCGCAAATGGGTCTTCCAAATGGACAAAGACCTCAAGCATACTTCCAAAGTTGTGGCAAAATGGCTGAAGGACAACAAAGTCAAGGTATTGGAGTGACCATGACAAAGCCCTGACCTCAATCCTATAGAAAATTTGTGGGCAGAACTAAAAAAGCTTGTGCGAGCAAGGATGCCTACAAACCTGACTCAGTTACACCAGCTCTGTCAGAAGGAATGGGCCAAAATTCACCCAATTTATTGTGGGAAGCTTGTGGAAGGTTACCCGAAACGTTTGACCCAAGTTAAACAATTTAAAGGCAATGCTACCAAATACTAATTGAGTGCATGTAAACTTCTGACCCACTGGGAATGTGATGAAAAGTCCACAGACCCACTCCAAAAGCCTTTCGGGGGCCATCATCGACTCAGTGGGTTTTGACCAAACATGTCTCTGGACCTATTGACTGTCCTAGTTTTGTCCCATGGAATAAATGGTGTAGATCTTAATGTTTTTCCACATAATCCTGGACTATCAGACCACCATATTAGTACGTTTGCAATCGCAACAAATAATCTGCTCAGACCCCAACCAAGGAGCATCAAAGGTCGTGCTATAAATTCTCAGACAACCCAATGATTCATTGATGCCCTTCCAGACTCCCTCTGCCTACCCAAGGACGTTAGAGGACAAAAATCAGTTAATCACCTAAATGAGGAACTCAATTTAACCTTGCGCAATCCCCTAGATGCAGTTGCACCCCTTGCACCCCTAACACCCCTGGTGTTCAACCTTCCCAAGTTCTCTCACGTCACCCCGCTCCTCCGCTCTCTCCACTGGCTTCCAGTTGAAGCTCGCATCCGCTACAAGACCATGGTGCTTGCCTACGGAGCTGTGAGGGGAACGGCACCTCAGTACCTCCAGGCTCTGATCAGGCCCTACACCCAAACAAGGGCACTGCGTTCATCCACCTCTGGCCTGCTCGCCTCCCTACCACTGAGGAAGTACAGTTCCCGCTCAGCCCAGTCAAAACTGTTCGCTGCTCTGGCCCCCCAATGGTGAAACAAACTCCCTCACGACGCCAGGACAGCGGAGTCAATCACCACCTTCCGGAGACACCTGAAACCCCACCTCTTTAAGGAACACCTAGGATAGGATAAGTAATCCTTCTCACCCCCCTAAAGATTTAGATGCACTATTGTAAAGTGGCTGTTCCACTGGATGTCATAAGGTGAATGCACCAATTTGTAAGTCGCTCTGGATAAGAGCGTCTGCTAAATGACTTAAATGTAAATGTAAAAACTAAAAACATTTGTCATAAGAAACTAGCTCCCTGATATACAGAAAATACCTGAGCTCTGAAGCAAGCTTCCAGAAAATTGGAACGGAAATGGCGTCACACCAAACTGGAAGTCTAGCTTGGAAAGACAGTACCGTGCAGTATCGAAGAGCACTCACTGCTGCTCGATCATCCTATTTTTCCAACTTAATTGAGGATCAATCCGAAATTTATTTTTGATACTGTCGCAAAGCTAACTAAAAAGCAGCATTCCCCAAGAGAGGATTGCTTTCACTTCCGCAGTAATCAATTCATGAACTTCTTTGAGGAAAAGATGATGATCATTAGAAAGCAAATTACGGACTCCTCTTTAAATCTGCGTATTCCTCGAAAGCTCAGTTGTCCTGAGTCTGCACAACTCTGCCAGGACCTAGGATCAAGAGAGACACTCAAGTGTTTTAGTACTATATCTCTTGACACAATGATGAAAATAACTATGGCCTCTAAACCGTCAAGCTGCATACTGGACCCTATTCCAACTAAACTACTGAAAGAGCTGCTTCCTGTGCTTGGCCCTCCTATGTTGAACATAATAAACGACTCTCTATCCACCGGATGTGTACCAAACTCACTAAAGGTGGCAGTCATAAAGCCTCTCTTGAAAAAGCCAAACCTTGACCCAGAAAATATAAAAAACTATCGGGCCATATATCGACTCTTCTGTTCCTCTCAAAAAAAATAGAAAAGGCTGTTGCGCAGCAACTCACTGCCTTCCTGAGACAAAAAATGTATACGAAATGCTTCAGTCTGGATTTAGACCCCATCATAGCACTGAGACTGAACGTGTGAAGGTGGTAAATTACCTTTTAATGGTGTCAGACCGAGGCTCTGCATCTGTCCTCGTGCTCCTAGATCTTAGTGCTGCTTTTGATACCATCGATCACCACATTCTTTTGGGGAGATTGGAAACCGAAATTGGTCTACACGGACAAGTTCTGGCCTGGTTTAGATCTCATCTGCCGGAAAGATATCAGTTTATCTCTGTGAATGGTTTGTCCTCTGACAAATCAACGGTAAATTTCGGGGTTCCTCAAGGTTCCGTTTTAGGACCACTATTGTTTTCACTATATATTTTACCTCTTGGGGATGTCATTCGAAAACATAATGTTAACTTTCACTGCTATGCGGATGACACAGAGCTGTACATTTCAATGAAACATGGTGAAGCCCCAAAATTGCCCTCGCAAGAAGCATGTGTTTCAGACATAAGGAAGTGGATGGCTGCAAACGTTCTACTTTTAAACTCGGACAAAACAGAGATGCTTGTTCTAGGTCCCAAGAAACAAAGAGATCTTCTGTTGAATCTGACAATTAATCTTCATGGTTGTACAGTCGTCTCAAATAAAACCGTGAAGGACCTCGGCGTTACTCTGGACCCTGATCTCTCTTTTGACGAACATATCAAGACTGTTTCAGGGACAGCTTTTTTCAATCTACGTAACATTGCAAAAATCAGAAACTTTCTGTCAAAAAATTATGCAGAAAAATTAATCCATGCTTTTGTTACTTCTAGGTTAGATTACTGCCATGCTCTACTTTCCGGCTTCTCGGATAAAGCACTAAATAAACTTCAGTTAGTGCTAAATACGGCTGCTAGATTCCTGACTAGAACCAGAACATTTTATCATATTACTCCAGTGCTAGCCTCTCTACACTGGCTTCCTGTTAAGGAAAGGGCTGATTTCAAGGTTTTACTGCTAACCTACAACGCATTACACGGGCTTGCTCCTACCTATCTCTCCTATTTGGTCCTGCCGTACATACCTACACGTATGCTATGGTCACAAGATGCAGGCCTCCTAATTGTCCCTAGAATTTCTAAGCAAACAGCTTGAGGCAGGGCTATCTCCGATAGAGCTCCACTTTTATGGAATGGTCTGCCTACCTATGTGAGAGACGCAGACTTGGTCTCAAACTTTAAGTCTTTACTGAAGACTCATCTCTTCAGTAGGTCATATGATTGAATGTATTCTGGCCCAGGAGTGTGAAGGTGAACGGAAAGGCTCTGGAGCAACAAACCGCCCTTGCTGTCTCTGCCTGGCCGGTTCCCCTCTCTCCACTGGGATTCTCTGCCTCTAACCCTATTACAGGGGCTGAGTCACTGGCTTACTGGTGCTCTTCCATGCCGTCCCTAGTAGGGGTGCGTCACTTGAGTGGGTTGAGTCACTGACGTGATCTTCCTGTCTGGGTTGGCGCCCCCCCTTGGGCTGTGCCGTGGCGGAGATCTTTGTGGGCTATACTCGGCCTTGTCTCAGGATGGTAAGTTAGCGGTTGAAGATATCCCTCTTGTGGTGTGGGGGTTGAGCTTTGGCAAAGTGGGTGGGGTTATATCCTGCCTGTTTGGCCCTGTCTGGGGGTATCATCGGATGGAGCTACAGTGTCTCCTGACTCCTCCCGTATTTATGCTGCAGTAGTTTATGTGTCCAGGGGCTAGGGTCAGTCTGTTATATCTGGAGTACTTATCCTGTCTTATCCGGTGTCCTGTGTGAATTTAAGTATGCTCTCTCTAATTCCCTCTCTCTCGGAGGACCTGAGCCCTAGGACCATGCCTCAGGACTACCTGGCATGATGACTCCTTGCTGTCCCAGTCCACCTGGCCGTGCTGCTGCTCCAGTTTCAACTGTTCTGCCTGCGGCTATGGAACCCTGACCTGTTCACCGGACGTGCTACCTGTTCTAGACCTGCTGTTTTCAACTCTCTATAGACAGCACGAGCGGTAGAGATACTCTTAATGATCGGCTATGAAAAGCTAACTGACATTTACTCCTGAGGTGCTGACTTGTTGCACCCTCGACAACTTAAAAAAAATAATAAATAAATTATTTCACCTTTATTTAACCAGGTAGGCTAGTTGAGAACAAGTTCTCATTTGCGAACTGGCCAAGATAAAGCATAGCAGTGTGAACAGACAACACAGAGTTACACATGGAGTAAACAATTAACAAGTCAATAACACAGTAGAAAAAATGGGCAGTCTATATACAATGTGTGCAAAAGGCATGAGGAGGTAGGCGAATAATACAATTTTGCAGATTAACACTGGAGTGATAAATGATCAGATGGTCATGTACAGGTAGAGATATTGGTGTGCAAAAGAGCAGAAAAGTAAATAAATAAAAAAAACAGTATAAAAGCAGTATGGGAATGAGGTAGGTGAAAATGGGTGGGCTATTTACCTAGACTATGTACAGCTGCAGCGATCGGTTAGCTGCTCGGATAGCTGATGTTTGAAGTTGGTGAGGGAGATAAAAGTCTCCAACTTCAGCGATTTTTGCAATTCGTTCCAGTCACAGGCAGCAGAGTACTGGAACGAAAGGCGGCCAAATGAGGTGTTGGCTTTAGGGATGATCAGTGAGATACACCTGCTGGAGCGCGTGCTACGGATGGGTGTTGCCATCGTGACCAGTGAACTGAGATAAGGGCAGAGCTTTACCTAGCATGGACTTGTAGATGACCTGGAGCCAGTGGGTCTGGCGACGAATATGTAGTGAGGGCCAGCCGACTAGAGCATACAAGTCGCAGTGGTGGGTGGTATAAGGTGCTTTAGTGACAAAACGGATGGCACTGTGATAGACTGCATCCAGTTTGCTGAGTAGAGTGTTGGAAGCCATTTTGTAGATGACATCGCCGAAGTCGAGGATCGGTAGGATAGTCAGTTTTACTAGGGTAAGCTTGGCAGCGTGAGTGAAGGAGGCTTTGTTGTGGAATAGAAAGCCGACTCTTGATTTGATTTTCGATTGGAGATGTTTGATGTGAGTCTGGAAGGAGAGTTTGCAGTCTAGCCAGACACCTAGGTACTTATAGATGTCCACATATTCAAGGTCGGAACCATCCAGGGTGGTGATGCTAGTCGGGCATGCGGGTGCAGGCAGCGATCGGTTGAAAAGCATGCATTTGGTTTTACTCGCGTTTAAGAGCAGTTGGAGGCCACGGAAGGAGTGCTGTATGGCATTGAAGCTCGTTTGGAGGTTAGATAGCACAATGTCCAATGACGGGCCGAAAGTATATAGAATGGTGTCGTCTGCGTAGAGGTGGATCAGGGAATCGCCCGCAGCAAGAGCAACATCATTGATATATACAGAGAAAAGAGTCGGCCCGAGAATTGAACCCTGTGGCACCCCCATAGAGACTGCCAGAGGACCGGACAGCATGCCCTCCGATTTGACACACTGAACTCTGTCTGCAAAGTAATTGGTGAACCAGGCAAGGCAGTCATCCGAAAAACCGAGGCTGTTGAGTTTGCCGATAAGAATATGGTGATTGACAGAGTCGAAAGCCTTGGCGAGGTCGATGAAGACGGCTGCACAGTACTGTCTTTTATCGATGGCGGTTATGATATCATTTAGTACCTTGAGTGTGGCTGAGGTGCACCCGTGACCGGCTCGGAAACCAGATTGCACAGCGGAGAAGGTACGGTGGGATTCGAGATGGTCAGTGACCTGTTTGTTGACTTGGCTTTCAAAGACCTTAGATAGGCAGGGCAGGATGGATATAGGTCTATAACAGTTTGGGTCCAGGGTGTCTCCCCCTTTGAAGAGGGGATGACTGCGGCAGCTTTCAATCCTTGGGGATCTCAGACGATATGAAAGAGAGGTTGAACAGGCTGGTAATAGGGGTTGCGACAATGGCGGCAGATAGTTTCAGAAATAGCGGGTCCAGATTGTCAAGCCCAGCTGATTTGTACGGGTCCAGGTTTTGCAGCTCTTTCAGAACATCTGCTATCTGGATTTGGGTAAAGGAGAACCTGGAGAGGCTTGGGTGAGGAGCTACGGGGGGAGCTGTTGGCCGAGGTTGGAGTAGCCAGGCGGAAGGCATGGCCAGCCGTTGAGAAGTGCTTATTTAAGTTTTCGATAATCATGGATTTATCGGTGGAGACCGTGTTTCCTAGCCTCAGTGCAGTGGGCAGCTGGGAGGAGGTGCTCTTGTTCTCCATGGACTTCACAGTGTCCCAGAACTTTTTGGAGTTGGAGCTACAGGATGCAAACTTCTGCCTGAAGAAGCTGGCCTTAGCTTTCCTGACTGACTGCGTGTATTGGTTCCTGACTTCCCTGAACAGTTGCATATCACGGGGGCTATTCGATGCTATTGCAGTCCGCCACAGGATGTTTTTGTGCTGGTCCAGGGCAGTCAGGTCTGGAGTGAACCAAGGGCTGTATCTGTTCTTGGTTCTGCATTTTTTGAACGGAGCATGCTTATCTAAAATGGTGAGGAAGTTACTTTTAAAGAATGACCATGCATCCTCAACTGACGGGATGAGGTCAATGTCCTTCCAGGATACCCAGGCCAGGTCGATTAGAAAGGCCTGCTCACAGAAGTGTTTTAGGGAGCATTTGACAGTGATGAGGGGTGGTCGTTTGACTGCGGCTCCGTGGCGGATACAGGCAATGAGGCAGTGATCGCTGAGATCCTGGTTGAAGACAGCGGAGGTATATTTGGAGGGCCAGTTGGTCAGGATGACGTCTATGAGGGTGCCCTTGTTTACAGAGTTAGGGTTGTACCTGGTGGGTTCCTTGATGATTTGAGTGAGATTGAGGGCATCTAGCTTAGATTGTAGGACTGCCGGGGTGTTAACCATATCCCAGTTTAGGTCACCTAACAGAACAAACTCTGAAGCTAGATGGGGGACGATCAATTCACAAATGGTGTCCAGGGCACAGCTGGGAGCTGAGGGTGGTCGGTAGCAGGCGGCAACAGTGAGAGACTTGTTTCTGGAGAGAGTAATTTTCAAAATTAGTAGTTCAAACTGTTTGGGTATGGACCTGGAAAGTATGACATTACTTTGCAGGCTATCTCTGCAGTAGACTGCGACTCCGCCCCCTTTGGCAGTTCTATCTTGACGGAAGATGTTATAGTTGGGTATGGAAATCTCTGAATTTTTGGTGGCCTTCCTGAGCCAGGATTCAGACACGGCAAGGACATCAGGGTTAGCAGAGTGTGCTAAAGCAGTGAGTAAAACAAACTTAGGGAGGAGGCTTCTGATGTTGACATGCATAAAACCAAGGCTTTTTCGATCACAGAAGTCAACAAATGAGGGTACCTGGGGACATGCAGGGCCTGGGTTTACCTCCACATCACCTGCGGAACAGAGAAGGAGTAGTATGAGGGTGCGGCTAAAGGCTATCAAAACTGGTCGCCTAGAGCGTTCGGGGCAGAGGATAAGAGGAGCAGGTTTCTGGGCATGGTAGAATATATTCAGGGCATAATGCGCAGACAGGGGTATGGTGGGGTGCGGGTACAGCGGAGGTAAGCCCAGGCACTGGGTGATGATGAGAGAGGTTGTATCTCTGGACATGCTGGTTGTAATGGGTGAGGTCACCGCATGTGTGGGAGGTGGGACAAAGGAGGTAACAGGGGTATGCAGAGTGGATCTAGGGGCTCCATTGTGAACTAAAACAATGATAACTAACCTGAACAACAGTATACAAGGCATATTGACATTTGAGAGAGACATACAGCGAGGCATACAGTAATCACAGGTGTTGAATTGGGAAAGCTAGCTAAAAACAGTAGGCGAGGCTAATCAGCTAGCACAACAAACAGCAGGTAAAATGGCGTTGACTAGGCAACTGGGCCGACAGATAAACAAACAAGCAGAATGGAGTACCGTGATTAATGGACAGTCCAGCGTGCGTCAGCTATGTAGCCAAGAGATCAGTGTCCAGGGGGCAGCGGTGGATGGGCAGGGAAGCTGGGCTGGCGAGTGTTATCCAGGTTTTAAAAAAACTAACAATGACTAAATAGCTTGTAGCTAGTTAGCTGGTTAGCGTCTGGAGGTTCTTGAGTGTGTCATAAAAATAAAATAAAAATTAAAAGTAATAGCGATTCCGTATCACAGTGGGTGAGGCAGGTTTCCGGAAGGTATAAACAAAATAAAAATCAAAAAGAGATAGAAAGTAAATGGGTTCAGAGTGTTTGGGATGCGGTGATTCAGATGGTTAGCAGGCCTGTGCTAACAAGCTAACAGTTCGTAGGCCCGGGCTAGACAAGCTAGCCGTTAGCAGGCCGAATTAGCAAGCAGGGAGCTAGCGAGGGCTAGAGAGTTAACCTTTGGGGGACTACTGTGATTAATATTATTTGACCATGCTGGTCATTTATGAACATTTGAACATCTTGGCCATGTTCTGTTATAATCTCCACCCGGCACAGCCAGAAGAGGACTGGCCACCCCTCATAGCATGGTTCCTCTCTAGGTTTCTTCCTAGGTTTTGGCCTTTCTAGGGAGTTTTTTAGGCTGGGTTTCTGTACAGCACTGAGATATCAGCTGATGTAAGAAGGGCTATATAAATACATTTGATTTAATTTTGATGAAAGAAATAAAAGCTGAAATAAATCACTCTCTACTATTATTCTGACATTTAACATTCTTAAAATAAAGTGGTGATCCTAACTGACCTAAGACAGGGAATTCTTACTAGGATTAAATGTCAGGAATTGTGAAAAAATGAGTTTACATGTATTTGGCTAAGGTGTATGTAAACTTTCGACCTCAACTGTAAGAGGGGTAAACATACCAAATTACTAGGGTGAGGCACATGGGCTACCAACATCTTACTTTACAACATACACTTAGTATTACTTTCTTAGCTACAGTATACTTATCTCCCTGGAATAATACATAATTTATGAAGCAGCATACAACAGATTTTTGGACTCATGTTGTGCTCGGCTCACTTGAACAGGAAGGTGGCGGTCCTCCGAGTTAACAGTTGTTTTAAGCGTGGCACAAATCATGCTTCATTGACATGATTTGGTATTTAAATTTAAATTTGGAAAAAAGAGCCCCATTACCCAGATTTGGTACCACACAGCCACGGTCACCGATTCCTTTCCAGCTTGTTGTGTGATGTTTATGTTCAATGGCCGATGAGCACCAATACATTTTATCTAGAATTTATCTTCATTATTTCTCTTCATATGACAAGGATTAAAAAGGACTTGCCAGTAGAATGTCGACTTGATTCATGATGATGACTGCTAGCTAAGAAGTGCCTGTTATCTGTGGCCAATGACCTTGAGCCTTCTTGGATTGGCACTTCTATGGCAGCATCTGAAGGGGTAGAATTCTCGATGTCTCCTCTTACACTTAGCCGTGATTTAAAGTCCCCATGAGTGACAGAACACTGAGCCAATCACGGCACAACGCTCCACCACCACAGCTTGCTCCACCACCACAGAAAGCACTGAGCTAGGCTGAAACACCTGCATTTTGGAGCTGCCTTACGCAACAGTGTTTGTAGAGATGCTGACTAACAGTAGGTAAACTGTATAAGAAGAAAGAAAGTTGCACACTAAATTCGAGCAAAAGTTTAGTTTAACATACGATTTACGTCAATACTGTTAGCACGATGTTAGTTCAACACCAGAGTTTAGCGAGTAGAGGAGCTGGGTTGTGTTCACACTGAGGGCCCATAAGCCACTGACAAAAACATCCTTCCTTTAAGATTCTCTTTCTTTACTTTCTCGCTTTACTTTACTGTTCACCTCTACACCGTCAGCATGATGTTAGTTCATCAGGGAGCGATATAGAAAAAGTTTGCTGGGTTTTGTTCACACTCATGGTCCATACATCAACAGGCCACAGGCAAAGCCTTTGATCTCAGAGCCTCACTAAATCAACACCAGACAAAGTTCATCAAAAGGTCAGCCAAGTCATCTGATCGTCACATTCCAGAACCCAGAGTTTTACAACAGCCAGCCATTCATTGGGGCAGGTTCAATGTCACCCAAAGTTCAGGGATGACGACGAACAAACGGAACATACCAGGAAACACAAATAGACAGGTTCCTAAATAGGATAAATCTAGACTTGACGGGCGTAGGCAAATACAAAAGTGATAGTTTCTTGGAAAACATGAATCCACTAGACTATAGAAAGTCCCATACATGGACCACACGGACCGTTTCACTTCACTTGTTAATTACACATGTGACTACATGAAAAACCTTAGAGCTATCAGGTCATGATAAGAAACATTATAATGAATTATGCTGGGGAGGTAAATAAATATCTCATGAACAAATTAGAATTTTATAAAATAAAGAACGCAAAAATGTGTATAATGTGTTCTACGAAAACGAGCATTTCCGAAATGGCTCCTACTTAAGATAAGAAGAAGATAAGAAGAGGGACAGGGACAGCAGATCAAAGCCACTTGAAAAACAAATATACAGTTGAAGTCGGAAGTTTACATACACTTAGGTTGGAATCATTACAACTCGTTTTTCAACCACTCCACAATTTTCTTGTTAACAAACTATAGTTTTGGCAAGTCGGTTAGGACATCTACTTTGTGCATGACACAAGTAATTTTTCCAACAATTGTTTACAGACAGATTATTTCACTGTATCACAATTCTAGTGGGTCAGACATTTCCATAAACTAAGTTGACTGTGCCTTTAAACAGCTTGGAAAATTCCAGAAAATTATGTCATGGCTTTAGAAGCTTCTGATAAGCTAATTGACATCATTTGAGTCATTTTGAGCTGTACCTGTGGATGCATTTCAAGGCCTACCTTCAAAGTCAGTGCCTCTTTGCTTGACATCATGAGAAAATCAAAAGAAATCAGCCAAGACCTCAGAAAAATAATTGTAGACCTCCACAAGTCTGGTTCATCCTTGGGAGCAATTTCCAAACGCCTGAAGGTACCACGTTCACCTGTACAAACAATAGTACGCAAGTATAAACACCATGGGATCACGCAGCCGTCATACCGCTCAGGAAGGCGACGTGTTCTGTCTCCTAGAGATGAACGTACTTTGGTGCGAAACGTGCAAATCAATCCCAGAACAGCAGCAAAGGACCTTGTGAAGATGTTGGCGGAAACAGGTACAAAAGTATCTATATCCACAGTAAAATGAGTCCTATCTCAACATAACCTAAAAGGCCGCTCAGCTAGGAAGAAGCCACTGCTCCAAAACCGCCATAAAAAGCCAGACTACGGTTTGCAACTGCACATGGGGACAAATATTGTACTTTTTGGAGAAATGTCCTCTGGTCTGATGAAACAAAAATAGAACTGTTTGGCCATAATGGCCATCGTTATGTTTGGAGGAAAAAGGGGGAGGATTGCAAGCCGAAGAGCACCATCCCAACCGTGAGGCACGGGGGTGGAAGCATAATGTTGTGGGGGTGCTTTGCTGCAGGAGGGACTGGTGTACTTCACAAAAATGATGTGTATATATTGAAGCAACATATCAAGACATCAGTCAGGAATTAAAGCTTGGTCGCAAATGGGTCTTCCAAATGGACAATGACCCCAAGTATACTTCCAAAGCTGTGGCAAAACGGCTTAAGGACAACAAAGTCAAGGTATTGGAGTGGCCATCACAAAGCCCTGACCTCAATCCTATAGAAAATTTGTGGGCAGAACTGAAAAAAGCGTGTGCGAGCAAGGAGGCCTACAAACCTGACTCAATTACACCAGCTCTGTCAGGAGGAATGGGCCAAAATTCACCTAACTTATTGTGAGAAGCTTGTGGAAGGCTACCCGAAATGTTTGACCCAAGTTAAACAATTTAAAGGCAATACTACCAAATAGTAATTGAGTGTATGTAAACTTCTGACCCACAGTGAATGTGATGAAAGAAATAAAAGCTGAAATAAATCACTCTACTATTATTCTGATATTTCACGTTCTTAAAATAACGCGGTGATCCTAACTGACCTAAGAGAGGGAATTTTCACTAGGATTAAATGTCATGAATTGTGAAAAACTGAGTTTAAATGTATTTGGCTAAGGTATATGTAAACTTCCGACTTCAACTGTATGCGACATCAAACACAAACACCAAACTCCTCTCCAATTCTATAATGTATACAATTACCACACTGTGATTCTTTACAGTGACAAGGAGGTGATAATGCAAGTACAAATCAAAAATCAAAGTTTATTGGTCGCGTACATACATTTGCAGATGTCGTCGCAGGTGCAGTGAAATGCCTGTGTTTCTAGCTCCAACCATGCAGTAATAACTGGTAATACAAAACAATACACACATAATCCAAAATGTAAAATGAAAGAAATGAACAAATATCAGAACAAATCCAATTAACAACCCAAATAGCACTGTAACAGTAATCAAAATGCAATCTATAAGTATATACACCGGATTAATTTACACAAGGTATACTAGGAATGATATGTACAGTAGATATACGAGATATATTAGAGTGAGCCATGTCAAGAATCCAGTATATAAATAAATATGCAGTGTGTATAAACAGTGTAACTAAAATACAATTTAGAGTAGTAGAATACAATATATAAACACATAGTACAAAACCCCATAGCAAAATGTATAGAATTGGAATAACATATAGTACCAGTCAAAAGTTGACACACCTACTCAATTCAAGGGTTTAAGAATACGTGTCTCAGAATAATAGTGAAGAGATCGAAACTATGAAATAACACATGGAATCATGTAGTAACCAAAAATGTTTTAAACAAATCAAAATATATTTTATATTTGAGATTCTTCAAAGTAGCCATCCTTTGCCTTGATGACAGCTTTGCACATTCTTGGCATTCTCTCAACCAGCTTCACCTGAAATGTTTTTCCAATAGTCTTGAAGGAGTTCCCACATATAATAAGCACTTGTTGGCTGCTTTTCCTTCACTCTGCGGTCCAACTCATCCCAAACCATCTCAGTTGGGTTGAGGTCAGGTGATTGTGGAGGCCAGGTCATCTTGTGCAGCACTCCATATGTATATATTTCTTAATACCATTATTTTAGATTTGTGTGTATTGTTGTGAATTGTTAGATACTACTGCACTGGAGCTAGGAACACAAGCATTTTGCTACACCCGCAATAACATCTGCTAAATATGGGCATGTGACTAATACAATTTGATTTGACTGAGCCATGACTAGAATACAGTATACACAAATAAAGTGGATCATACACAGATCACACCAACACTATAGCTCCTGAATATGCCCGCTTACACAGGGTCACTAAACATCATGGGGTGCCAAGGCTATCACAACACAGCTGTGTGTAGTATCCCTTTTTAGTCAAACAAACTAGCGATCCAATTAATGTTGCACTGTATATCATCAGTACACTCGCTCTCTCTCATAATTACACCTCTTCATTTGACAAGCTGCATGATTGTTTCCCTAACAGTGGATGACTTCGTTAGTACTTTCCATTGCGGGTTATTTTTAAACTGTCATTCCTCCAGCCACCGACAGACTCATCCCTACGATCTGCTCTCTTCTGTTCATCATAACAATCATTAATAACTGTCAGTGGCTGCCGTCAATAGAACACACTCATTCCCTCATTACCATGTAGAAGCATTAGTTCCTGCGCGGTACCTCCACTACAGGGCCAGGCCAATTACTTTACCCAAATGGAATCGCATTAATCAAATCTTAACAAGGTGGCAAATTTAAAGATATCAGATTGCCAAAGACAGCATAACTAATATGTCACTGTCAGGGGCTAGTGTGTAGTCTAGGTATGCGGCATGCAAAGACTAAATATATCCCTTGGTAGAGAAGAGAAGGGGTCCGTATGAATTCTGACGTTTCATATGATCTGACATACAGCGTGTTATATTATCGACACGGACCAAACCAACCACATATAGAGGCCAATTTCCTGATGTAGATAATGACAATAAGTTGCATATACTAGAGAAATTTTAACTTTGAAAGTGAAGAGAAATTTGAAGTCTGTCAATATCGGCAATTGCTAACAAGACAATTGAGCTACAGCATTTAAAGTAGTAGTTAGCTTAAAGGGTAGTATAAAAAGCTACTCTGGTGCAGTAAACATGCTGTATCATTCGATGCACCGTTATCGTGATAATTCAATCAATTTATCATCATATGGATTTTTACCCATATCGCCCAGCTCTAATTTGACAAGTATCAAAGAGAAAGAGGAGCCCGAGAGCACTGTCTGCTGATGATGACGTCTCTCCCTACTCTGGAAAAGACAGTGGAAATAGAGAGGGACAGAGAGAGACAGAGAGCACTGTCTGCTGATGATGACTTCTCTCCCTACTCTGGAAACGACAGTGGAAATAGAGAGGGACAGAGAGAGACAGAGAGCACTGTCTGCTGATGATGACTTCTCTCCCTACTCTGGAAACGACAGTGGAAATAGAGAGGGACAGAGAGAGACAGAGAGCACTGTCTGCTGATGATGACTTCTCTCCCTACTCTGGAAACGACAGTGGAAATAGAGAGGGACAGAGAGAGACAGAGAGCACTGTCTGCTGATGATGACTTCTCTCCCTACTCTGGAAACGACAGTGGAAATAGAGAGGGACAGAGAGAGACAGAGAGCACTGTCTGCTGATGATGACTTCTCTCCCTACTCTGGAAACGACAGTGGAAATAGAGAGGGACAGAGAGAGACAGAGAGCACTGTCTGCTGATGATGACTTCTCTCCCTACTCTGGAAACGACAGTGGAAATAGAGAGGGACAGAGAGAGACAGAGAGCACTGTCTGCTGATGATGACTTCTCTCCCTACTCTGGAAACGACAGTGGAAATAGAGAGGGACAGAGAGAGACAGAGAGCACTGTCTGCTGATGATGACTTCTCTCCCTACTCTGGAAACGACAGTGGAAATAGAGAGGGACAGAGAGAGACAGAGAGCACTGTCTGCTGATGATGACTTCTCTCCCTACTCTGGAAACGACAGTGGAAATAGAGAGGGACAGAGAGAGACAGAGAGAGAGTATTTGAGAGTGTGAGGGCAATGGGTAGTGGGAGAGATAGAGGAATGATACAAAGGAAGACTGAGAAAGGGAGAGGAAGAAATGAGAAAGGGAGAGAGAGAGAGAAGGAAGGAAGGAGAAATAAGAAGGAACAGAGATTGAGAAGAAGAGTGGGAGGGAGAGAGTGGGGGAAAAAGCGAGAGTAAGAGGAGGATGAAATGTCAAGAGAGAATGAGCGAACGTGTCTCAGGCAGCGCCAGCAGGCGGCAGTTCATCATGTGTCCCTTCACAGAGACGTTTTCTTTTACACTTTAAATGATGATACTCATCAATCAACCAGTGACAGCTGCATCAAGCCAGCTGCAAACATGCAAAGGCCAGCAGTGTGAAAGCTGCTGACACCAACGATCCTCCCGCCACTGGGTACAGGAGGAATCAGTCAGCCAGGGTCCAGGCTACACTACACACAATCTATAAGCTCTCATACAACCGCTGGCGTTTGTTCTCCAGCTACTGTAAAATAAACACAATCCATTTTATAAAGCTACAGTATACAGTACAAGTCAAAAGTTTGGACACACCTACAATTTTTAAAAAAACTATTTTCTGCATTGTAGAATAATGGTGAAGACATCAAAACTATGAAACAACACAGTAGTAAGAAAGGTGTTAAACAAATCAAAAAAATATTCAAAGTAGCCACCCTTTGCCTTGATTACATTTTGTTGCATTACAGTGCTTATTCTAAAATGGATTAAATATTTTTTGTATAAGTGTTTGCATTTACAAAATGAAATAACCATTCAGACCCTTTCCTCAGTACTTTGTTGAAGCACCTTTGGCAGCGATTACAGCCTTGAGTCTTCTTGGGTATGACACTACAAGCACACCTGTATTTGGGGAGTTTCGCCCATTCTTCTCTGCCGATCCTCTCAAGCTCCTTTAGGGATGGATGGGGAGCGTCGCTATACAGCTATTTTCAGGTCTCTCCAGACATGTTCGATTGGGTTCAAGTCCGGGCTCTGGCTGGGCCACTCAACAAGGACATTCAGAGACGTGTCCTGAAGCCACTCCTGCTATGTCTTGGCTGTGTGCTTAGGGTCATTGTCCTGGTGGAAGGTGAACCTTCGCCCCCGTCTGAGGTCCTGAGAGCTCTGGAGCAGGTTTTCATCAAGGATCTCTCTGTACTTTGCTCTGTTCATCTTTCCGTCGATCCTGATTCGTCTCCCAGTCCCTGCCGCTGAAAAACATCGCAACAGCATGATGCTGCATCCACCCTACTTGACTGTAGGGATGGTGCCTGGTTTCCTCCAGACGTGACGCTTGGCATTCAGGCCAAAGAGGGCTGTCATCAGACGAAATAATCTTGTTTCTCATGGTCTGAGAGCCTTTAGGTGCCTTTTGGCAAACTCCAAGAGGGCTGTCATGGACCCTTTACTGAGGAGTGTCTTCAGTCTGCCCCCTCTACCATAAAGGCCTGATTGGTAGAGTACTGCAGAGATGGTTTGTCCTTCTGGAAAGTTCTCCCATCTCCACAGAGGAACTCTGGAGCTCTGTCAGAGTGACCATCGGGATCTTTGTCACCTCCCTTCCCAAGGCCCTTCTCCCCCGATTGCTAAGTTTGGCCAGGCGGACAGCTCTAGGAAGAGTCTTGGTGGTTCCAACCATCGTCCATTTAAGAATGATGGAGACCACTGTGTTCTTGGGGACCTTAAATGCTGCAGAAATGATTTGGTACCCTTCCCCAGATCTGTGCCTCGAAACAATCCTGTCTCGGAGCTCTACAGACAATTCCTTCGACCTCATGGCTTGGTTTTTGCTCTGACATGCACTGTCAACTGTGGGATATCATATAGACATGTGTGTGCCTTTCCAAATCATGTCCAATCAATTGAATTTACCACAGATGGACTCCAATCAAGTTGTAGAAATATCTCAAGGATGATCAATGGAAACAGGATGCACCTGATCTCAATTTCGAGTCTCACAGCAAAGTGAGTCTGAATACTTATATAAATATGGTAAATAAAAATAAACCGTTTTTGCTTTGTCATTATGTGATATTGTGTACAAATTGATGAGAATTTTTTTTATTTTATCAATTTTAGAATAAGGCTGTAACGTAACAAAATGTGGAAAAAGAAAAGGGATAAAAATAAAAAATAAATTATATATAATATATATATATATATATATATATACATACACAGTATATACAAAAAAGTATGTAGTCAGCAACCAATTGTGCGGTTTTCTTGTGGTGAAGGAGAGTCGGACCAAAATGCAGCGTGTAGATTGCGATCCATGTTTAATCAAACAAACGTAACACGAATCAATACAAAACACTACAAAACAATAAACGTAACGAAAACCGAAACAGCCTATACTTGTGTCAACTAACACAGCGACAGGAACAAAGACACTAAGGACAAATCACCCACGACAAACTCAAAGAATATGGCTTCCCAATCAGAGACAATGATAAACACCTGCCTCTGATTGAGAACCACTCCAGACAGCCATAGACTTTGCTAGATCACCCCACTAGCTACAATCCCAATATATACACACCAAAACCCCAAGACAAAACACACCACAATACAAAAACCCCATGCCACACCCTGGCCTGACCCAATACATAAAGATAAACACAAAATACTTTGACCAGGGCGTGACAAGAGAGTCCTGTAATTTTCATCATAGGGACACTTCAACTATGACAGACAAAATGAGGGGGTAAAATCCAGAAAATCACATTGTAGGATTTTTAATTGAATTTATTTGCAAATTATGGTGGAAAATAAGTATTTGGTCACCTACAAACAAGCAAGATATCTGACTCTAACAGACCTGTAACCTCTTCTTTAAGAGGCTCCTCTGTCCTCCACTCGTTACCTGTATTAATGGCACCTGTTTGAACTTGTTATCAGTATAAAATACACACAGTATATATATATATATATATATATATATATATATATATATATATATATATATATATATATATATATATATATATATATATATATATATATATATATATATATATATATATATACACACACACACACATGCATATACACACACATACATACAGTGGGGCAAAAAATATATTTAGTCAGCCACCAATTGTATATATATCTATATAAACACACACTTTTTTTAACTGTTTGGAAAATTCTTTTGTACGCAGAAAAAGAACATTCAAGATTATAAAATTAATAGTTTGCCAGTGCTAAAAACAGAAGAATTTCTCTGTTTCGCACAGTCATCACTCAGACACAAAAAACAATGCTAGGTGCCAAAGGTTATCAACACACTGCACACACTACTGTTCTAGTGTAATCCTTCCGTCCATCCCTCTCTCTTGGTCTCATCCCTCCTCCCTTCTTTAATGTGTGTTCTTAGTGATTGCTCATTTCTAACAGAAAGCAGAGGTTGAACTGCACCGAGCAGATGGATGTGAATTCAAAGTTTCCTGATCTTTAACAGAAGTTATTGCAGGTTATCTTTGGCTGTATATCTGGGCCTTGCTTTGCTCTACACTGGGCTGGGCCCTGCTATAGCTGGCAGCTCTCCCCTGGTGCTGAAGGAATAAGCAGCACAGCTGTCTCTTCCCCAGGATGATGCAGTGCACTGCTCCCAGACACGACAGCATCACTTAATCTTAATGTCCGCTCCTCCAGCGCAGACACACAGGACAAAGCCAATCTGGATCACATGCCACAGGGATGGACCCCGCTGCCTGGCCCGGGAGTCTCTCACCCTCACAGGACCATTAATCAAGTCCAGACAGCCCAGGCCAATCCTACCCCATCGTTGCGACAGAGCTGCTCTGCTCTGTATTACTCTATGTTCTTTCTCTCTCTCTCTCTCTCATTCCCCCCCTTTGTCTGTCTGTCTATTCTCTCCCTCTCTCTCCCACACACTTACTCGCTATTTGCTTCTCTACTCTCCTCTCGCGTTCTCTTCCTTCTCTCACACACACACACACACACACACACACACACACACACACACACACACACACACACACACACACACACACACACACACACACACACACACACACACACACACACCTGGACAAGGTCTGAGATTAGGGTAGTGATGTATAGGACAGGGGAGGGTCGCCCAGTGAGCAGGAGATCACTTATCAGATTGCAGAGCAGCACATTATGCATGGCTCTGCAGAGAAGGAAGGAGAGAGAAAAAAATAAGTATTGACTTCTTACACTTTATTTCTATCACAGGCCACCTATTTGTTGTGGGATCGGTGGTCCAATAAGCCTTGAGTAGGGCAGTGAGAGCTGTGTGTGTGTGTGTGTGTTAGAATACTGAATAATGTTCATTTAGACAAATCTACAGCACCCGGTGTCACAGGAAGACCAAGAAGATAATCAAGCCATAGCCTGTTCACCCCGCTGCCATCCTGAAAGCGAAGACAGTACAGGTGCATCAAAGCTGGGACCGAGAGACTGAAAAACTGCTATCTCCAGGCCATCAGACTGTAAACTGCTATCTCCAGGCCATCAGACTGTTAAATAGTCACCACCGCCTAGTACCCTGCCCTGAACTTAATCACTGTTACTAGCCGGGTACCACCCGGTACTCTACCCTGCACCTTAGAGACTGCTGCCCAATGTACATAGTCATTGAACACATACTGTTTTACCCACTTCATATGTATATACTGTATTCTTGTCAAGACTCATCCTATATAACTACTGCTTTACACACCTTTCCTATTAATATACTGTCCACACACACACACACACACACACACACACACACACACACACACACACACACACACACACACACACACACACACACACACACTACCGTTCAAAAGTTTGGGTCACTTAGAAATGT
This sequence comes from Oncorhynchus keta, assembly GCF_023373465.1. NCBI lineage: Eukaryota > Metazoa > Chordata > Actinopteri > Salmoniformes > Salmonidae > Oncorhynchus > Oncorhynchus keta. The sequence goes on from NC_068422.1 coordinate 28,930,792, forward strand.
CCTTGTTTTTTAAAGAAGAGCTCATTTTTGGTGCATTAAAATAAAAATCAAATTGATCAGAAATACAGTGTAGACATTGTTAATGTTGTAAATGACTATTGTAGCTGGAAACTGCTGATGTTTTATGGAATATCTACATAGGCGTACAGAGGCCCGTTATCAGCAACCATCACTCCTGTGTTACAATGGCACGTTGTGTTAGCTAATCCAAGTTTATCATTTTAAAAGGCTAATTGACCATTAGAAAACCCTTTTGCAATTATGTTAGCACAGCTGAAAACTGTTGTTCTGATTAAAGAAGCAATAAAACTAGCCTTCCTTAGAGTAGTTGATTATCTGGAGCATCAGCATTTGTGGGTTCGATTACAGGTTCAAAATGGCCAGAAACAAAACACTTTCTTCTGAAACTCATCAGTCTATTCTTGTTCTGAGAAATGAAGGCTATTCCATGCGAGAAATTGGTAAGAAACTGAAAATCTCGTACAACGCTGTGTACTACTCCCTTCACAGAACAGCGCAAACTGGCTCTAACCAGAATATAAATAGTGGGAGGCCTCAGTGCACAACTGGGCAAGAGGACAAATACATTAGAGTGTCTAGTTTGAGAAACCTCACAAGTCCTCAACTGGCAGCTTCATTAAATAGTACCCGCAAAACACCAGTCTCAATGTCAACAGTGAAGAGGCGACTCCGGGATGCTGGTTTTGCGGTACTATTTCAATTAAGCTGCCAATTGAGGACTTGTGATGCGTGTGTTTCTCAAACTAGACACTCTAAATTCAATATGAAACACAAGCTATTACAGGAAACAACAGTCTCACTCACCTCACAATCTTAACCTTTCATTGGAGATTATTTTTGAAATACCAGGATTCACATATCAGAGGATTTAACAGAAATGCATATGGTATATACAGAATACTAATCTCAGAAACCTAGAACTAAAATATTGCATAACTGCGTCAGATGCTCGATTAGGTTCTGGGGAGAGATTTATGAAAGAAAGATAGTAACGAGACTAGAGAAGTCGCTACCTGCCTAAAAAGAAACTCTTAGCCAAAGCACGGGCCAAATGTCTCCTTCCCTTCCGATATACAAAATATTCCAACACCTGTGAAATCAGGATTTGTCCAAATAATCAGTGATGAAGAAATCTGCCCATCGGAACAAAGTTCCTCGTTAGTCGTCGCATCCCACAGTTTGTTGACAGATGCTACATAGCATATGTAATGTGTGTGTGTCAACGACAGATTAGGTACATATAAACACATAAACATATCCAGGCCTCGGTCAAAATAGCACACTGCTTTAGGTGTGCTTGATTTAGCTTTCATGGAATGGGGGCTGAATTATGCACAGTTATACCCTCTGACGGAAAACAAAATACTATTTTGTCCCTGGTCTGCAAAAACATTTTTTTTTTATTAAAATGTCTCAACACATGAAATACACATAAAATGTGTACAACCTCATTTACCCCACTATGACAAGGAATGGAAATAACATGCATGTATTAGCTACATCATAGTAAGATGATGTTATCTTACCCCTGTGTGTGCTTAACCTGTCATAGTGAGAGCAGGGGAGGTACACACTGAGTGAGAGTGGGATGTACACACAGCGATGGTGTGCACACACGCTATATATAAATATTAGTTCCATAAATTTACCTCAGCAGCAGCCAGCCCTACTACACATGGGTATTCCCCCATTTCATCAAATCATAAAAAAAGAGTGTTTGGCTCAAACACAGTGGCGGGGTATGCAACATTACCATGTGTAAGACTCTCTAGTGTCCTATACAAAAGGACTGTGTGATTTAGTGAAACCAATTGAAAGCAATAAGCATGGAGCATGCAGAACGCGCAAATGTACAGTGCCGTTACTGTGCCCTTGAACGAACTGTAAAACAACCTAATGTTATTCTTTATCTATAATGGCTGCAGCTTCAATGCAGGGATATGAGTGTTTCTATGTATTTTCATGTAGTACAGCAGTATTCAATATATAGTAGTACATATTTCCTTTACTCAATTATTTAGTAAGGGTATAACTCCTATCATAATGTCATTAGGTACTTAAGCTATATTAGTTATACAACAAGCAATACTTCCACCATAACTAGAGTGGTATTGCATGTCTTTTGTGTTACATGTATTAATGTCTATTCTTCTGAAACAGACACTAAGGTCCAATCCCAGGAATAAATGATAGCTATTCATCATATAAGACATGTATTACATAACTACTACTATTATAAAACTACTTTCAATTGGAAAAATGCATATGCAGCCATAATCCTGATCAACAGCAGTACATGGGTTTTATTTCAATATCTGTCCTATTCCATCCATTCACAATCCCGCGTCATAATCTAATCAAATTCTCTAGGATATACGATATGCACTGTGCACCAGTGGTCATTTACACATAGTTAAGTTGTTTCTGCCGGGTAATAACAGTTGGCAACAATACAATCTACAGCTGGGGGCCTTGGAATGAGGTCTGGTGTGTGTGTGTGTGTGTGTGTGTGTGTGTGTGTGTGTGTGTGTGTGTGTGTGTGTGTGTGTGTGTGTGTGTGTGTGTGTGTGTGTGTGTGTGTGTGTGTGTGTGTGTGTGTGTGTGTGTGTGTGTGTGTGATTCTGTGTGTGTGTGTGTGTGTGTGTGTGTGTGTGTGTGTGTGTGTGTGTGTGTGTGTGTGTGTGTGTGTGTGTGTGTGTGTGTGTGTGTGTGTGTGTGTGTGTGATTCTTGCATTGTTAAATCTCTAGTTCTCCAGGAACTTTGGTCGCAGAGAAGCAGACCTCTGGTACCTCAGCCTGATGAGTGATCACATTCAGAAGGCTTTCCATCTTAACAAGCCTCCTTCACTCCCACTTCGCAGGCCGTTACTCTGGAGTAGACAAAAACAATAACACGACTTGGGAAAATACAGCTCGACTATGGGAGACTCCGTTGTCAGGCGTGTCGACGGGCCAATTTTCTGTACAGTATTACATTTTTATGAATATGGAGACTTATTTAGGGGGTTGAGAATGAGGGTGGATATGGTAATGTGACTGAGGATGTGGCGGTGGTGTGTTCTGGTGTGTTCTGTCACTGGGGCCTAATGATGCTGAGGAAGAAAGGGCCTAGAAAACACACACACACTCTCTGAGCCTAGAAGAGAAGGATGCTGCCAACATAACGCTGTCCCAGTCCCACCGTGGAGGAACATGAACATGTATAAAATAGCAACACAATTCGGGCAATTAACACACACACACACACACACACACACACACACACACACACACACACACACACACACACACACACACACACACACACACACACACACACACACACACACAACTCACACACACAACTCACTCAATTTGTTATTCATGACACACACACTCATACATAGAGACCCTGCATCGTCGTCCCCTGTCCCCCAGCATCACACAGTGACTATTCCTCATCTCTGCTTCCAGTTGGCTCCGTCCTATAGTGTCAGACGACAGAGGCCAAAGCCCAGAGCCATCTGTGGTGGTAACTGCACAGTGAAATATGCTCTGTTTCAGGTCCAGTTCTTAGTCAAGTCCATATCATAAAAGGATCAACATAATTGGCAATTACCATGAGATAATTTGGCAGTAAAACAGAGGTAGGGCCTAGAGGACAGAGACAGAGGAGAGGGACACTAAGTCGATGCAGCTGGCGGTGTCGGGCCATACAAATAAAAATGATGTTTTATTGTCACATACTGTACACCAGATTCACTGTACACCAGTGAAATGTGTTGTTTTACTTGTTGGCTCTGGTATACGAACCAGAAACCTTTCAGTTACATAGCGTTCTAACCGCTATGCAAAACACACACATATAGGCATGCACATACGTACACACTACTGTGTGGGTGGCAGGTAGCCGAGTGGTTAGAGTGTTAGGCCATTAACCAGAAGGTTGCTGGATCAAATCCCCGAGCTGACAAGGTAAAAATCTGCCGTTCTGCCCCTGAGCAAGGCACTGTTCCCTGAGCGCCTCTGAATCAGAGGGGTTGGTTTAAATGCGGAAGACACATTTCAGTTGAACTGGGCATATGTGGGACCTACATTAACATAAAAGGGTCTGGTGGTTCTACATACATATAGTATCTGCGCTCCAGAGGTAACCTTGATCCAGTGCTCTATTAAGGCCAGAGATCCTAATAGACTATTTGAGGCTAAACATATGGGCCATGTTCAGTACAGCTCCAGATAGATCATGACTTTACAGAATGGACACTCTTCTCTGTTGATTGGAGTATATATAGCATAACTGTTCTACCTGCAAAATGTCTAGTCATATCACAAGAGAAGGCTGTACTGTAAACACTGTATTCTAATGACATGATTATGGACCAAAGGAACCACTACCTCTACTACAATAGTGTTTTTCTACACACACACAGGAAAACTACTAACACAGACATCATCTCCCATCCTCGGCTTGTAATAAAGGCCTGTCACATCCATAACGTTATTAATTAACAGTTCTCCGAGGTGAAATTCAATCAATCGCCGCCCTCTGATAGCGTTCTAACAGGTTATGCAAATCAAAAGCAGAGGAGCCCGCTACAGTCGTATCACTGTAGCTAACATGCATGTGATCTGAGCTGCCCGTCACTCATTAACAGTCATTATGGTGGCATTAGAGCCTTCAGAAAGGAGAGGTGGGGGAGAGAGAGAGGTCTTAATGCACGTTTAATTACAACGAGATACATGGCTGTAGGACCAGAGAGGGTTACAGACAGGGTGACAGGCCCTGCCATGACTCACCTGCATGGGGAATGGAGAGGTATGACAGTTATGCTAAGAGACAATGAGATCATGGCAGGAGCCCTGGATTAATGGGAGGAGAGGCTATTACATGTCCAGTGGAACATTGTGTAAAAGTAATGTGTTATAAAGTAGACAGAATGACACAGGTATAGGATTAAAATGGGTTTTGTATAATACCCACGGCACCATTAGATACCCATGGCACCATTAGAGATGATTTGATTTGAGTCCCCCTCTAAATGTTCAAATACCTGGAAAGGTGATGTAGACTAGCGTGAAGTGAGCTGTTAGAGGTTTGAAAAGGTATTTCATGACCCCCCCCCCAAAAAAAATGTTTTTTGATCATTTAGTCAGTTCTAAAGAGGAAAAAGACAATTCCATATTCTTTATTGTGGGTCATTTCATCATGGCACTTCACTAGAACAAAGGCTCATCTTTAACAGTAGATCCCCCACATACAGTCATACATCATAGTAAATGTGTCTCTCACATGAACACCCAGTGTGTGTGTGCTCACGCTTAATGACCCCCAAATCTCTCCCAGAGACCCCATGCATTTTTCATGTGGCCGTGAAAGTGCTGTTAGTGACATCGCTAACGGCTAAAGGCGTCCCACGCTAATTGACCAGGGCCCTTAATGCGAGAGAGAAACAGGAGGAAGAGGCAAGCGATGCCACAAAACTGTCACCTCAGCCTTTTCTTCCTTAATGCAGCAATAAATCCAACCAACACTACCACCATCGCCGTCCCCATCGCCACCGTCAGACATTTCCATTACACTCATATCAGTTTTACTGGAATGACTTACATCTGCATGATTCAGTAATAGTCACTCTCCATAAAGATGTTGTTGCAATTTGGAGGGGAGGGGGAAATTATAGTACCGATCAATTCCCCCGCTCCCAAGGGGAACAACTAGGGAGTTGGGAATGGGATATCGGAAAATGTAGAAAACCGGGGAGGCCCTGGCTGATAGATTGTAGTGGTTATCTAGTAACAGAGACAAACAGCTTAATCCGGGATAAATCGTTTGGCGCTGGGAGAGATGGTTTCATACAGAAGATGTAAATTGTGTTGTCAGAACCAGTTATCTACCAGGTGTGGGAGCTTAAGAGGAGCCACTTAGTGGGAGAAGAGAGACACACGGTTATCTTTACCATTCAAACCCTGGGGGAGGAGTAGAGAGCAGCTAGGCGTCTCTGCTCCACTCAGAGTGTGTCCCAAGTCGCACCCTATTCCATTCATAGTGCATTACTTTTGACCCGGGCCCATAGGGTTCTGGTCAATAGTAACGGACCATATGGGGAAAAGGGTGCTATTTGGAACCAATCCTGTCCATAAAGGACCAAACACACTCTAACCAACACGAACACTCCAATAAATAAACCTGGTGAATAAAGGTGTTTGGGATTTAGCAGAGATGACAACTACATGACACAAATTGTGCATAGGCTGTTGTAGTGCAGGTATGTATCATCTCTCCTCCATAGGCTGTTGTAGTGCAGGTATGTATCATCTCTCCTCCATAGGCTGTTGTAGTGCAGGTATGTATCATCTCTCCTCCATAGGCTGTTGTAGTGCAGGTATGTATCATCTCTCCTCCATAGGCTGTTCTAGTGCAGGTATGCATCATCTCTCCTCCATAGGCTGTTGTAGTGCAGGTATGTATCATCTCTCCTCCATAGGCTGTTGTAGTGCAGGTATGTATCATCTCTCCTCCATAGGCTGTTGTAGTGCAGGTATGCATCATCTCTCCTCCATAGGCTGTTGTAGTGCAGGTATGTATCATCTCTCCTCCATAGGCTGTTGTAGTGCAGGTATGTATCATCTCTCCTCCATAGGCTGTTGTAGTGCAGGTATGTATCATCTCTCCTCCATAGGCTGTTGTAGTGCAGGTATGTATCATCTCTCCTCCATAGGCTGATGTAGTGCAGGTATGTATCATCTCTCCTCCATAGGCTGTTGTAGTGCAGGTATGTATCATCTCTCCTCCATAGGCTGATTTAGTGCAGGTATGTATCATCTCTCCTCCATAGGCTGTTGTAGTGCAGGTATGTATCATCTCTCCTCCATAGGCTGTTGTAGTGCAGGTATGTATCATCTCTCCTCCATAGGCTGATGTAGTGCAGGTATGTATCATCTCTCCTCCATAGGCTGTTGTAGTGCAGGTATGTATCATCTCTCCTCCATAGGCTGATGTAGTGCAGGTATGTATCATCTCTCCTCCATAGGCTGTTGTAGTGCAGGTATGTATCATCTCTCCTCCATAGGCTGTTGTAGTGCAGGTATGTATCATCTCTCCTCCATAGGCTGTTGTAGTGCAGGTATGTATCATCTCTCCTCCATAGGCTGATGTAGTGCAGGTATGTATCATCTCTCCTCCATAGGCTGTTGTAGTGCAGGTATGTATCATCTCTCCTCCATAGGCTGTTGTAGTGCAGGTATGTATCATCTCTCCTCCATAGGCTGTTGTAGAGCAGGTATGTATCATCTCTCCTCCATAGGCTGATGTAGTGCAGGTATGTATCATCTCTCCTCCATAGGCTGTTGTAGTGCAGGTATATATCATCTCTCCTCCATAGGCTGTTGTAGTGCAGGTATGTATCATCTCTCCTCCATAGGCTGTTGTAGTGCAGGTATGTATCATCTCTCCTCCATAGGCTGATGTAGTGCAGGTATGTATCATCTCTCCTCCATAGGCTGTTGTAGTGCAGGTATGTATCATCTCTCCTCCATAGGCTGTTGTAGTGCAGGTATGTATCATCTCTCCTCCATAGGCTGTTGTAGAGCAGGTATGTATCATCTCTCCTCCATAGGCTGATGTAGTGCAGGTATGTATCATCTCTCCTCCATAGGCTGTTGTAGTGCAGGTATGCATCATCTCTCCTCCATAGGCTGTTGTAGAGCAGGTATGTATCATCTCTCCTCCATAGGCTGTTATAGTGCAGGTATGTATCATCTCTCCTCCATAGGCTGTTGTAGTGCAGGTATGTATCATCTCTCCTCCATAGGCTGTTGTACTGCAGGTATGTATCATCTCTCCTCCATAGGCTGTTGTAGTGCAGGTATGTATCATCTCTCCTCCATAGGCTGTTGTAGTGCAGGTATGTATCATCTCTCCTCCATAGGCTGTTGTAGTGCAGGTATGCATCATCTCTCCTCCATAGGCTGTTGTAGTGCAGGTATGCATCATCTCTCCTCCATAGGCTGTTGTAGTGCAGGTATGCATCATCTCTCCTCCATAGGCTGTTGTATTGCAGGTATGCATCATCTCTCCTCCATAGGCTATTGTATTGCAGGTATGCATCATCTCACCTCCATAGGCTGTTGTATTGCAGGTATGCATCATTTCACCTCCAAAGGCTGTTTTACTGCAGGTATGCATCATCTCACCTCCATAGACTGTTGTATTGCAGGTATGCATCATCTCTCCTCCATAGGCTGTTGTAGAGCAGGTATGCATCATCTCTCCTCCATAGGCTGTTGTAGTGCAGGTATGTATCATCTCTCCTCCATAGGCTGTTGTAGTGCAGGTATGTAATCATCTCACATCCATAGGCTGTTGTAGTGCAGGTATGTATCATCTCACAACCATAGGCTGTTGTAGTGCAGGTATGTATCATCTCTCCTCCATAGGCTGTTGTAGTGCAGGTATGTATCATCTCTCCTCCATAGGCTGTTGTAGTGCAGGTATGTATCATCTCTCCTCCATAGGCTGATGTAGTGCAGGTATGTATCATCTCTCCTCCATAGGCTGTTGTAGTGCAGGTATGTATCATCTCTCCTCCATAGGCTGTTGTAGTGCAGGTATGTATCATCTCTCCTCCATAGGCTGTTGTAGTGCAGGTATGTATCATCTCTCCTCCATAGGCTGATGTAGTGCAGGTATGTATCATCTCTCCTCCATAGGCTGTTGTAGTGCAGGTATGTATCATCTCTCCTCCATAGGCTGTTGTAGTGCAGGTATGTATCATCTCTCCTCCATAGGCTGTTGTAGTGCAGGTATGTATCATCTCTCCTCCATAGGCTGATGTAGTGCAGGTATGTATCATCTCTCCTCCATAGGCTGTTGTAGTGCAGGTATATATCATCTCCTCCATAGGCTGTTGTAGTGCAGGTATGTATCATCTCTCCTCCATAGGCTGTTGTAGTGCAGGTATGTATCATCTCTCCTCCATAGGCTGATGTAGTGCAGGTATGTATCATCTCTCCTCCATAGGCTGTTGTAGTGCAGGTATGTATAATCTCTCCTCCATAGGCTGTTGTAGTGCAGGTATGTATCATCTCTCCTCCATAGGCTGTTGTAGAGCAGGTATGTATCATCTCTCCTCCATAGGCTGATGTAGTGCAGGTATGTATCATCTCTCCTCCATAGGCTGTTGTAGTGCAGGTATGCATCATCTCTCCTCCATAGGCTGTTGTAGAGCAGGTATGTATCATCTCTCCTCCATAGGCTGTTATAGTGCAGGTATGTATCATCTCTCCTCCATAGGCTGTTGTAGTGCAGGTATGTATCATCTCTCCTCCATAGGATGTTGTACTGCAGGTATGTATCATCTCTCCTCCATAGGCTGTTGTAGTGCAGGTATGTATCATCTCTCCTCCATAGGCTGTTGTAGTGCAGGTATGTATCATCTCTCCTCCATAGGCTGTTATAGTGCAGGTATGCATCATCTCTCCTCCATAGGCTGTTGTAGTGCAGGTATGCATCATCTCTCCTCCATAGGCTGTTGTAGTGCAGGTATGCATCATCTCTCCTCCATAGGCTGTTGTATTGCAGGTATGCATCATCTCTCCTCCATAGGCTATTGTATTGCAGGTATGCATCATCTCACCTCCATAGGCTGTTGTATTGCAGGTATGCATCATTTCACCTCCAAAGGCTGTTTTACTGCAGGTATGCATCATCTCACCTCCATAGACTGTTGTATTGCAGGTATGCATCATCTCTCCTCCATAGGCTGTTGTAGAGCAGGTATGCATCATCTCTCCTCCATAGGCTGTTGTAGTGCAGGTATGTATCATCTCTCCTCCATAGGCTGTTGTAGTGCAGGTATGTAATCATCTCACATCCATAGGCTGTTGTAGTGCAGGTATGTATCATCTCACAACCATAGGCTGTTGTAGTGCAGGTATGTATCATCTCTCCTCCATAGGCTGTTGTAGTGCAGGTATGTATCATCTCTCCTCCATAGGCTGTTGTAGTGCAGGTATGTATCATCTCTCCTCCATAGGCTGTTGTAGTGCAGGTATGTATCATCTCTCCTCCATAGGCTGATGTAGTGCAGGTATGTATCATCTCTCCTCCATAGGCTGTTGTAGTGCAGGTATGTATCATCTCTCCTCCATAGGCTGTTGTAGTGCAGGTATGTATCATCTCTCCTCCATAGGCTGTTGTAGAGCAGGTATGTATCATCTCTCCTCCATAGGCTGATGTAGTGCAGGTATGTATCATCTCTCCTCCATAGGCTGTTGTAGTGCAGGTATGTATCATCTCTCCTCCATAGGCTGTTGTAGTGCAGGTATGTATCATCTCTCCTCCATAGGCTGTTGTAGTGCAGGTATGTATCATCTCTCCTCCATAGGCTGTTGTAGTGCAGGTATGCATCATCTCTCCTCCATAGGCTGTTGTAGAGCAGGTATGTATCATCTCTCCTCCATAGGCTGTTGTAGTGCAGGTATGTATCATCTCTCCTCCATAGGCTGTTGTAGTGCAGGTATGTATCATCTCTCCTCCATAGGCTGATGTAGTGCAGGTATGTATCATCTCTCCTCCATAGGCTGTTGTAGTGCAGGTATGTATCATCTCTCCTCCATAGGCTGTTGTAGTGCAGGTATGTATCATCTCTCCTCCATAGGCTGTTGTAGTGCAGGTATGTATCATCTCTCCTCCATAGGCTGTTCTAGTGCAGGTATGCTTCATCTCTCCTCCATAGGCTGTTGTAGTGCAGGTATGTATCATCTCTCCTCCATAGGCTGTTGTAGTGCAGGTATGTATCATCTCTCCTCCATAGGCTGTTGTAGTGCAGGTATGCATCATCTCTCCTCCATAGGCTGTTGTAGTGCAGGTATGTATCATCTCTCCTCCATAGGCTGTTGTAGTGCAGGTATGTATCATCTCTCCTCCATAGGCTGTTGTAGTGCAGGTATGTATCATCTCTCCTCCATAGGCTGATGTAGTGCAGGTATGTATCATCTCTCCTCCATAGGCTGTTGTAGTGCAGGTATGTATCATCTCTCCTCCATAGGCTGATGTAGTGCAGGTATGTATCATCTCTCCTCCATAGGCTGTTGTAGTGCAGGTATGTATCATCTCTCCTCCATAGGCTGTTGTAGTGCAGGTATGTATCATCTCTCCTCCATAGGCTGATGTAGTGCAGGTATGTATCATCTCTCCTCCATAGGCTGTTGTAGTGCAGGTATGTATCATCTCTCCTCCATAGGCTGATGTAGTGCAGGTATGTATCATCTCTCCTCCATAGGCTGTTGTAGTGCAGGTATGTATCATCTCTCCTCCATAGGCTGTTGTAGTGCAGGTATGTATCATCTCTCCTCCATAGGCTGTTGTAGTGCAGGTATGTATCATCTCTCCTCCATAGGCTGATGTAGTGCAGGTATGTATCATCTCTCCTCCATAGGCTGTTGTAGTGCAGGTATGTATCATCTCTCCTCCATAGGCTGTTGTAGTGCAGGTATGTATCATCTCTCCTCCATAGGCTGTTGTAGAGCAGGTATGTATCATCTCTCCTCCATAGGCTGATGTAGTGCAGGTATGTATCATCTCTCCTCCATAGGCTGATGTAGTGCAGGTATGTATCATCTCTCCTCCATAGGCTGTTGTAGTGCAGGTATGTATCATCTCTCCTCCATAGGCTGTTGTAGTGCAGGTATGCATCATCTCTCCTCCATAGGCTGTTGTAGAGCAGGTATGTATCATCTCTCCTCCATAGGCTGTTATAGTGCAGGTATGTATCATCTCTCCTCCATAGGCTGTTGTAGTGCAGGTATGTATCATCTCTCCTCCATAGGCTGTTGTACTGCAGGTATGTATCATCTCTCCTCCATAGGCTGTTGTAGTGCAGGTATGTATCATCTCTCCTCCATAGGCTGTTGTAGTGCAGGTATGTATCATCTCTCCTCCATAGGCTGTTGTAGTGCAGGTATGCATCATCTCTCCTCCATAGGCTGTTGTAGTGCAGGTATGCATCATCTCTCCTCCATAGGCTGTTGTAGTGCAGGTATGCATCATCTCTCCTCCATAGGCTGTTGTATTGCAGGTATGCATCATCTCTCCTCCATAGGCTATTGTATTGCAGGTATGCATCATCTCACCTCCATAGGCTGTTGTATTGCAGGTATGCATCATTTCACCTCCAAAGGCTGTTTTACTGCAGGTATGCATCATCTCACCTCCATAGACTGTTGTATTGCAGGTATGCATCATCTCTCCTCCATAGGCTGTTGTAGAGCAGGTATGCATCATCTCACAACCATAGGCTGTTGTAGTGCAGGTATGTATCATCTCTCCTCCATAGGCTGTTGTAGTGCAGGTATGTATCATCTCTCCTCCATAGGCTGTTGTAGTGCAGGTATGTATCATCTCTCCTCCATAGGCTGTTGTAGTGCAGGTATGTATCATCTCTCCTCCATAGGCTGATGTAGTGCAGGTATGTATCATCTCTCCTCCATAGGCTGTTGTAGTGCAGGTATGTATCATCTCTCCTCCATAGGCTGTTGTAGTGCAGGTATGTATCATCTCTCCTCCATAGGCTGTTGTAGAGCGGGTATGTATCATCTCTCCTCCATAGGCTGATGTAGTGCAGGTATGTATCATCTCTCCTCCATAGGCTGTTGTAGTGCAGGTATGTATCATCTCTCCTCCATAGGCTGTTGTAGTGCAGGTATGTATCATCTCTCCTCCATAGGCTGTTGTAGTGCAGGTATGTATCATCTCTCCTCCATAGGCTGTTGTAGTGCAGGTATGCATCATCTCTCCTCCATAGGCTGTTGTAGAGCAGGTATGTATCATCTCTCCTCCATAGGCTGTTGTAGTGCAGGTATGTATCATCTCTCCTCCATAGGCTGTTGTAGTGCAGGTATGTATCATCTCTCCTCCATAGGCTGATGTAGTGCAGGTATGTATCATCTCTCCTCCATAGGCTGTTGTAGAGCAGGTATGTATCATCTCTCCTCCATAGGCTGATGTAGTGCAGGTATGTATCATCTCTCCTCCATAGGCTGTTGTAGTGCAGGTATGTATCATCTCTCCTCCATAGGCTGTTGTAGTGCAGGTATGTATCATCTCTCCTCCATAGGCTGTTGTAGTGCAGGTATGTATCATCTCTCCTCCATAGGCTGTTGTAGTGCAGGTATGCATCATCTCTCCTCCATAGGCTGTTGTAGTGCAGGTATGTATCATCTCTCCTCCATAGGCTGTTGTAGTGCAGGTATGTATCATCTCTCCTCCATAGGCTGTTGTAGTGCAGGTATGCATCATCTCTCCTCCATAGGCTGTTGTATTGCAGGTATGCCTCATCTCTCCTCCATAGGCTGCTGTACTGCAGGTATGTATCATCTCACCTCCATAGGCTGCTGTACTGCAGGTATGCATCATCTCACCTCCATAGGCTGTTGTACTGCAGGTATGTATCATCTCACCTCCATAGGCTGTCGGTGAAGGGTAAAATAAATATAATACACTGGAATTTGAAACATGATACACAAGGTGTAAAAAGGAAGGTGTAAAAAAGGAAATTATTCGTACTACAAATTAAGAGAAGTTGATACACAGGATGAAGAAAAGATCACGTCTTCAATTATTGGTTCAAATGAAGCATATGCACACATAGTGCACACTTGGATCTATCCATTATAACAGAGGAGTAATAAACCCGAGGAGTCAATGAAATATCCCTGGTGTTCCCTACCAGCAGCAGTCCACTAAATCAATACAGTTCAGTACGGGTTTGAAAAGGTTCTGTCTTCATAAGTCTGCAATAATAGCTCACTATAATGAATTGAGTAGGCATGATGCATCTATGTGTTTATGGTTAGCCATATGTGTGTATTTGTGTGTCTGCTTGCGTACGTGCGTGCGTGTGAGGTGAGTGGGACTAGAGACTGATGGGGCTTTAGTACAAGTGTCAGGTGTAGTTTGGGGCCAGCAGCAGAGGACAGGAGCGGGGACAGGAGCGGGGACAGGAGCGGGGACAGGAGCGGGAGTCAGGGACCCACTGGCCATATATCTCTATTACTACAGGAGGCTCAGCAGCACTGGCCAGCTGTTCATTCTCATTAACACACAACGGAGACACTCCAGCCCAGTCTTACCCGCTCCGGTCTGGTGCAGGGTACTCCACTATGCTACACTCCAATCTACTGCAGCATAATATGTGGGCTCCCGAGTGGAGTGCAGCGGTCTAAGGCACTGCATCTCAGTGCTAGAGGCGTCACTACAGACTCTGGTTCGATGCCAGGCTATATCACAATCGGACAATTTGCCCAGCGTCGTCGGGGTTAGGGTTTGGCCGGTGTAGGCTGTCATTGTAGATAAGAATTTGTTCTTAACTGACTTGCCTAGTTAAATAAAAGGGTCAATAAAAAAGAAAATACAAAATATGGAATATTATTCCAATACCGCCCAGTTCATACTATTCCATTCCAGTCTAACTGAGTCCAGTCCATGCATAGGATCCAGTCACATTGGGTTCATTAGCCGTTTTATCTTGACAAGAAAAGTTTATTTGATCTTCCACTATTTGTTTTTATATATAGACAAATTAGTACAGACATATGTCTCTAACAAGACTAGCCACACTGTATTCTAACACACACACACACACACACACACACACACACACACACACACACACACACACACACACACACACACACACACACACACACACACACACACACACACACACACACACAGCTATTCAATGCTATAGCTGGTGAAACATACCCACCAAGGCACGGGGGGAAAGTATCAGTAAAAATCAATATCAACGATCAATTGCACCTTAAAACCACTCAATAACCCCCCACCACAACCTATAAGTCCCTCTCTTTAGCAGCTAATGACGAATCACCCGTTTCATCAGCTAATATCCATTTTCCACATTACAATACCTGTCTCTCCTCCAGAGAAAAGGAAAACCAGCCTTCCTGGTGACAGTGAGGAGTGAGGCAGAGGTATTAGGGCCTCTGCGTGTGTGGGGGATATGGTAGACAATAGAAGAGGCTGCCTTGTGATGGGCCACGGTAGAGCAGTGTGTGTGTGTGTGTGTGTGTGTGTGTGTGTGTGTGTGTGTGTGTGTGTGTGTGTGTGTGTGTGTGTGTGTGTGTGTGTACACGGTAGAGGCAGGCAGACAGGACAGGACTGCAGTGAGAAAAGCTAATGGCTATGATTAATGACTGAGGACCAGAGGAGAGCCAGGACACAGACACTACATACATCATCAGGACGGGCACCTCCCAGGACCCCCTCTCTCTCTCTGCTGGGGTGGAGGGGGTGAAGAGAGAGAGAGAGAGAGAGAGAGAGAGAGAGAGAGAGAGAGAGAGAGAGAGAGAGAGAGAGAGAGAGAGAGAGAGATGAGGGTGTGAGAAAGAGAGAGCACGCGAGAAAGAGAGAGCACGCGCGAGATAGAGAGATGAGGGTGTGAGAAGGAGAGAGCACGAGAGAGAGAGCGAGAGAGAGGGTGATTAGAGAGAGGGATGGTGCGAGGGAGAGTGAGAAGCCTTATCTACTACCCAGTCCTTTACACACAGGAATTGCTTCTCTTTCTTGAAAAAAAAGTGACAAAGAGGTGATAAGATGAACAAGAAAATGGTGTGTAAAATAACTAGGATATATTCTGAGAGAGAAGAGAGGAAGGAGAGAGAGAGTAGAGAGAGCAGTCTGTGATGGTCCCTGATTCCAGGCAACTTGACTCACTGTTTGCATGCTGAAGCCACATTTCCAAGGTCTTATCAGCCATATGTTTCCCCCTGTTCAGATGATTTATTAGGTGAGGAAAAGCACACTGATACATTTTAACAGCGTTTTCCTGCGTAGGCAACCCGCTGTGTCAGTAACGAAAACTCAGACCCTTTTTAATGAAAACTTTTAGTACCGAAGGGGTAACCATTTATTTATGAGTCACTACAATATTACACTGGTCCAAAAATATCTCTCCTTCTCACGCACCGGGCGGACAAAAAAAAGGCCAGAATCGGAACAGAAGTGGGAGGGAGCACAAGATCATATCCATATGTCAGCGGCTCTACCCAGCACCCTTCCACACACACACACACACACACACACACACACACACACACACACACACACACACACACACACACACACACACACACACACACACACACACACACACACACACACACACACACACACACCTTTAACACGACGCTAGTGTATTTGTGCTTAATTGAAGCATTCAGCTGTTTACAACTTACACAAAACCAGCGTGGGGTTTAATTATGACCAATTACAGCCAGCATTGTTAGGGAGTGAAGGAGGCCCATTACCTCTCCCAGCCTTCATTGATTCTAATTAGTTGGTGTGTTCATGTTTTGGGTTTCCATGCCTGATTTAACAGGAGGGGGCCTGCTAATTAATTCACTATTAAACTGCAGATGCTAGTTACCCAGAAACAGAACAGACAAAACCTTGAGAAGAAACAGGGAGGAAAACGTGACTATTGGAACACTAGAACATGTTGCTGCCATTTTGTATTGTTCTCTGCCGTCGGCTCTCCATGGTTTTATCAGTAAAACACATCCATAAAGTGCAAAGTCAGCATTTACATTTATTCACCACATTGAACTCATTAAAATGCTTGTCTATCAGCACAGTGTGTTTTTAAGCCATTAAAATGGCTTAATTTAAGCTTTTAATTTAATAGGACTGTTTTCAAACCGCCATCTTGGTGTGTAGTTGCGTAATATCGACAGGGAACATGCACCAGTTCCCTAAAAGGAGATGTTTTTTTGTTTTGTACTGGTATAAGTGGAACAATAGGACACACATGAAAATAGACAATCTTATTCAATATGTAACGTTAAAAACATTTAAGAGCTTATAGCAAGTGGAATGACGCCTTTTAAGTGGAACAGAAAACTCAAATAAGGGCACGTGACAAAAAAACAAAAACATTCTAAATGTTATGACTTCCAAAAGCTTTAAGTCATCGTTCATATGCAAACCATTTGCATAACGAATGCAAATAAGATCCCAAGCAATTAACAATCATTTGCAAGTAAATGGCATCTGAGGACAACAGTAGAATAGGGTGTATTTGCAAACCAAAGCTGGCTCTTTGAAGCCTTAACGTCATGTTTAACAAGGAAAAGCCATGTTGAGGTCAAAGGAGACAACAGGCTTGGCTCACACAAACCATGTCAATGAGTAGCACGATTCATAGAGGTCACCAGGCTAACACTGCTTTGTTAGAAGAACAATATATTGTAAGCACACACACACACACACACACACACACACACACACACACACACACACACACACACACACACACCTGTATTTGAAACTTGATTTGGAGCCAATAGCAAACATTCCATCAACGATGGAAGGGAAAACGATGTTACTTTGGTCCAAGAGCCACCTTTATTTAACTGATTTGCTGTGATTGTGTGTTCCAATTAATATTTGTACAGGAGCCAGCATCGTTGCCATTTTCCAACCCATTTCCCTGGATGTGTTCTACGGGCCTTAATGGACTGTAGCTGTCATGTTCTGGACAGCTGAGCTTTTACAAGACAAACTCGGCCCAGCAGCCTAGCTCACACTTCTCTCTCTCTCTCTCTCTCTGGACCGGGGGATAATCAGACACACACACACACGTGCACGCACGCACAATCGTATACACGAAGAGTCGTAAAAACACACACACACACAGTACACGTACATGGTCATGCACACACACACAAATACATACACAGAGATGCCACAGTTGCCAGCTGCTAATGGACATAGGGACATCTTTGATTAATATTTCACCTCCTGGTTCTGGCTGTTGCTCAAGTGTCACTCCGTCCCCTGAAACCTCAGTCTCTACCAGGGGTCCCTCTTTCAGGTGGAGTTGACAGATCTGTTAGTCACACACACTCACACACCTCCTTAAAACACACACTAATTACAGTGCAGCCAGGCAGCCCAGTTTGTGTGTGTGTGTGTGTGTGTGTGTGTGTGTGTGTGTGTGTGTGTGGACAGCAGGGAGATTTGGAAAGTGGCCAGGGTGGAGGTATTTGAGCGTATGGAGCTATGTAAAGAAATAGAGGCCTCATCCTTCAAATTAGTGAGTTCTCAAACAGAATTCACATCACACAACCCTCGTGCTCATACTCAGCCTCTCCGCTTGGCAACCCAGGCTCACACACACACACACCCTGGCTGTGACCCCACACCCCGAGGGTGTCTCAGGGAGAATTGGGATATGCAAAAAAAACACTTGCGTATTAATAGGACAAATATAAGCATCCACCCAATTATTGCACACACACACACACACACACACACACACACACACACACACACACACACACACACACACACACACACACACACACACACACACACACACACACACACACACACACACACACACACACACACACACACACACAGGGTGCAGCACCTGTCCCTGTCCTGCCCTTGTAAAGGAGGAAGATACTACAGAGACGGGGGAAGAGCTGTGTGTCCTTTGAGTGAGCCAACACATCATGCCCACCACCACGCCTGCCTGTCACACACACAAACGTCTAACAGATGACAGAGGCAGTGACAAGACAAAAGGAATGCCTCTATAATATGCATGACCCCCACACACAGCAACATAACAACAACAACCCAGTACCAACTCTAAACACACCACATTCACTCACTGCATGTCAGAGACAACTCCAGCCACTTGAAGTAGTAACTGATTACAATATGAATCAAATAGATGTCCTTCCAAAACATTATAATTAGGGATGTTAAAACGCTGTTTTTCTCTGTGCCTCTGCTTGTCCTACCACGTGGGGGCACTGGGGCAGACTGCCTGAGCCCCGAGCCAAGCTGCACCAAGTAAAATAGCTTGGATGGATTCAGGATTTGGAAACGTACGATGGAACTACTACTAGGACACCTTACTATAACGGCGATAAATGCAGACTGATTACTTCAGAAGTGTGAGCCGTTTGTGTCCTTTGCTTTGTCACCACATTCCTGATATTTTTGTTGTTAGCAACCTAACTAGTTAGCTAATAGTGATGCTAGCTAGCTACTTTTGCTACCTACCGTATATCAGTCAAAAACAGCTAAGTAGGGTTTCTCTTGACATAACTTTTAGCTACAAACCACAGGATTTCAAATAGGGAACGGCGAGATGGTTGTTGTGAAGAGGATCTGCTTTGACTAGCTTTCTTGTTGGCTAGCCAGCTAGTTAAGTTAGCCGAAATAGCTAATGTCTGTCTTATCATCCTCTTTGGCCGAGGTAGACGTCATTATCCAAGCAATTTTTTTTGCAGTTTTTCCAAGCAGTTTTTTAAATGGTTTCTTTCAAAAACACGTTTGAGATGGGGTTTTACTAATTGTATTTTCTCAAATTTACGCGTTGTCCACAACTACAAGTAACGGACGAGTTAGCAGCATTATTTGGGTATGAGCAAACAGAATATTAGTTTTTAAAAATGAGATTTTCACTGGACAGTTACTGTAATAGACATGCCACAAGAATAAACAGATAACACAACGACCATCTCTGAATCCCGAACACATCATTCATTCTCCTCAGAGAGATTACACATGCCCAGCCATTTAGGAGACAACAGCGTCTACAGATTGAGGGATCGGCACGGCGGAGCGGTGCTGCGTCGTGTCTCTACACGGCTCGGTGTGGCGTGTCATTTTGGGCATGCTGTTGCTCAACATCAAGAAAAATTGATGGCGACTCCGCGGGGGCAGAGAGGCCCTCAGAATGAGAGGAGAGAGAGAAGAGCTTCTCTTTCTCTGTTTGAACTCATTTTCTTTTCCTGGGCGTTTGGCCCCTCTGCTCAGCCCCACAGGCAGCTCCCTCACAGCAGGCCCTGACAGCTTGACACATTGACAGCTGCAGCTGAATGACAACTGATTTGTACAAATTTCAAGCCTTATAAATCTACCTGTCACAACAATGGCATAAAAGAGCTTGGACCCAGCAGGTAATTCAGAAGAAAAAGAAGGGGAGAGGGAAAAAAAGAGGCTTCCTCCCTCCCTCCTTATTCTACTACTGACAGCCTCCTGGCAAAAAACTCCATACATCCATCTAGCCAGTCATCATCCCCTCCTTAGGTCAACTTTGAATATGAACCAGAGGGCCTATTTTCCTGGCCACGGGTGACCAATTGTGTCCTTTAAAGATTAGACAGAGCGGATTGAGAATAGAGCGAAATGGTTCCGAATCGCGCAATTTTGTTTTACACCAACATTAAAGTAGCGTAGCCACCTGCTACTGGCAGGATTATCACGGTGGTGGTTTGCCTTCCCTCTCCTCTTCTCCCAGAGCCCTGACTGGGTAAATGAGCGAGGCCTTTTTATGGTATTTAAACTATTTCCCAGTGTGAACGACTGTGCCGCCTCCCCACAAGCTTTAATTTGCTGGTAATGGCAGTCTGGCAGGTAGTAGAGGCAGACAGGCAGTAAGAAAGCTTCGTAGACAGGCAGGAAGGAAGGAGAGGCAGGCACACAGGCAGGCAGGCGAGGCAGGCAGATAGACAGTCAGGAGATGAGGGCAGGCAGGAGAGAAGCTGGCAGTAAGGCAGGCAAGAGAGACAGACAGGCAGAGACAGACAGACAAGTAGGCAGGAGAGATAGCTAGGCAGGCAGGCAAGAGAGACAGGCAGGCAGATAGACAGACATGCAGGTTGGGAGGTAGACAGGAGAGGCAGGTTGACAGGCAGACAAGACAGAAAGGCAGGCAGACAGGCCTGCAGGCAGAGAAGCAGCTAGGCAGGCAGCTAGGCGAGACCTTCAGTGGCTGTAAATCCTTCCCAGAGGTATATTTTATAGAGATATAAACTATGAGAGAGAGTAGGGAGGGAACAGAAATCAATAGGAGTGACAAACAGAGTAGTCTTTCTGCGTTTGTTGGATGATGGCTCGTTTGTCTTTGCCATTCAGTGCATCTGCCACTGACGATACTTCTGAGTGGTGACATTACTGTGATAATACAAAATACAATGATTGATTTATTAATCATCAACCAATCGTTTTGTCTGTATCATTTTTATTTAGGCCAATTACTCAATCAATCAAATTCTTAATTTTTAAAGAGTAGTAGAAAACTTTGATCAAGCATTTTCAGTCCTTTAACGAGTAGTATAATAGCTTCATCCACACAATAGCAGAGTAACTATTACTGGTCTAGCTCCCTCGCAACTCACTTCTACATGCAAGTAGGAAAAACCTTTGTCCTAATCCCCTATTTGTGTGTACCCACCCCTGTCCTAAAGTTGCCCTTCCGCACCCTAACCCCTCAAAGGGCTCGGTCCCCGTGCAGCCCCATGCCCCACCGGTCCTGCTGTTTGATTAAGACTCAGCCCCACCGCTTTATTCCTGGCTGTACAGGACCCCTACAGGACCCTGGCTGGGACAAAAAGCACAGGAGGGATTATCACTGCCCCTCCCAGCCAGGCAGTCCAACTTTCATTGAGATCAAAGGCGCAGCTCAGCGAGAGTCAGGGCCATTTAGGGCAGGTGTCCCCCCCCCCTCCACTCCCTCCCTCCTATTGTAATGCCAGGAGGGAGAGAAAGAATCAACCCTCATCTATTCAACAAGGAGGTCTAAAGGTATTGTTGGGATGCCATGTTTGTAGAGTCACTGTCATATATCACTCAATGAACTGCTTTGAAGCTGGAACTGTCAGCCATGGTGGAATAATGTTGGAACAATGTTGAATGTCAGTTGGAGGTAGTAATTAACTTGAATGATTTGGTATAACTTGAGTTATGTTGTCCTCGGAACTCACTGCTAGCCTATCGTCAAATATTAATATTAATAGCCAGAGGTTCTTTTTTTTTACACCTTTATTTAACCAGGCAAGTCAGTTAAGAACAAATTCATATTTACAATGACGGCCTAGAAACAGTGGATTAACTGCCTTGCTCAGGGGCAGAACGACAGATTTTGACCTTGTCAGCTTGGGGATTCGATCTAGCAACCTTTTCGTTACTGGCCCAACGCTCTAACCAGGCTACCTGCCGAATGAGGTTATTCATTCCTGCCTGTCGGAAATTCATTATAATGGACAAATCGCCCAACATTGGCTACAATAACTGGTATATAGAACGCAATTAAAGGAACTACGCTGAAGGAGGCTCATATAAGGGTCTTTCTATAAACTAGGGTAACAGTGAGGATTTCCTATGCTGGACAACTTGTTACAGCTGTTGATGTCATTGATAATATTCATGTTATTACATTAAGATATATGGCGGGAACATAGCTATATAGAATAAAATTCACAAGTTGATTTAAAACCCTTCCTCATTGTTGGTGTCTTGACAGATTCATCCAAAATCGCCTGCCATAAAACGTTACTTATTGGTCCTTGCATTTAGGGCAGTGTAAGTTGTCGTTATAGCATACAGTTGAAGTCAGAAATGTACATACACTTAGGTTGGAGTTGGAATCATTAAAACTCATTTTCAACAACTCCACAAATTTCTTGTTAACAAACTATAGTTGTGGCAAGTCGGTTAGAACATCTACTTTGTGCATGACACAAGTTATTTTTCCAACAATTGTTTACAGACAGATTATTTAACTTATAATTCACTTTATCACAATTCAAGTGGGTCAGACGTTTACAAACACTAAGATGACTGTGCCTCTAAACAGTTTGGGAAATTCCAGAAAATTATGTCATGGTTTTAGAAGCTTCTGATAGGCTAATTGACATAATTTGAGTCAATTGGAGGTGTACCTGTGGATGTATTTCAAGGCCTACCTTCAAACTCAGTGCCTCTTTGCTTGACATCATGGGAAAATCAAAAGAAATCAGCCAAGACCTCAGAAAAAAATTGTTGACCTCCACAGAGTACAACAATGTACTTTAGTGCGAAAAGCGCAAATCAATCCCAGAACGACAGCAAACGAACTTGTGAAGATGCTGGAGGAAACAGGTACGAAAGTATCTATATCCACAGTAAATTGAGTCCTATATCAACATAACCTGAAAGGCTGCTCAGCAAGGAAGAAGCCACTGCTCTAAAATCGCCATAAAAAAAAGCCAGACTACGGTTTGAAACTGCACATGGGGACAAAGATTGTACTTTTTTGAGAAATGTCCTCTGGTCTGATGAAACAAAAATAGAACTGTGTGGCCATAATGACCATTGTCCTGTTTGGAGGAAAAAGGGGGAGGCTTGCAAGCCGAAGAACACCATCCCAACCATGAAGCACGGGGTGGCAGCATCATGTTGTGGGGTGCATTGCTGCAGGAGGGACTGGTGCACTTCACAAAATAGATGGCATCATGAGGCAGGAAGAATATGTGGATATATTGAAGCAACATATCAAGACATCAGTCAGGAAGTTAAAGCTTGGTCGCAAATGTGTCTTCCAAATGGACAATGACCCCAAGCATACTTCCAAAGTTGTGGCAAAATTGCTTAAGGACAACAAAGTCAAGGTATTGGAGTGACCATCACCAAGCCCTGACCTCAATCCTATAGAAGATTTGTGAGCAGAACTGAAAAAGTGTGTGCGAGCAAGGAGGCCTACAAACCGGACTCAGTTACACCAGCTCTGTCAGGAAGAATGGGCCAAAATTACCTGAAATGTTTGACCCAAGTTAAACAATTTAAAGGCAATGCTACCAAATGCTAATTGAGTGTATGTACACGTTGGACCCACTGGGAATGTGATGAAATAATTATAAGCTGAAATAAATGATAATAAAGTGGTGATGTTAACTGACCTAAGACAGGGAATTTTTACATGGATTAGATGTCAGGAATTGGCTAAGTTGTATGTAAACTTCCGACTACAACTGTATATTAAGCATTAAATCGCTTAAATTAGACATTGAACTTGAACCCTGTAAGAATCCTGGATCTAGCTGTCGGACAGTTTTTTGTGTAGAGATCTCAGAAATGCAGTGTAACTATGTAACTTTTTGTGTCTCCTTATGTTATGAGGTGAAAACAGTTTATGGGCACACAAATACCAAACAATTGATGCATTTGCAAAATCACATGCTTCTACCCTAAAGAGTCAGGATACCGCAATACTTAAAACCTAAATCAATACGGTCATTAATGTGATTCTTCAATAATTATGCATAACACTTGTTGGGTGCGCATTTGGTTTCGAGCTGTTTAATTACGCTGTGATATTTTCACACATCATCATCTGATCCATGAAGGAGTTTTCTGAATGACAGTCAACTGACGAACAGATGTGATGGCGCATGTGATGCAACAACAGCCAACGTGCTGGAAGAAAAGTGTTCACAAGGAATGTCCAGAATATGTAGGTGTCTCATTCATTACACCGGTCAAGACAGTTGTGCCTGGCTCCCCGTTGGATCTCATATCACTAGCCAATTGATGTTGATCATCTGTTGTCTACTTGATTTACAGCAGGTTCTCCTTAGATTTATTTGTGCCTTGGATTCAACAGAGTCTATTAAGCGCAATTATGCAGGATACACATTTGCTCAAACACCCAACACTATTCCTATTAATTATTCTGGATAATTCTGGAATGACAACATATTACATTGCCAAATCATATTGGGAAGAAGCCCACTAGGCTATGAAATAACATGTCAAATACATTTTGTTTTCCATGTTACACCTGCAATTTTAAACAAGCTCCGAAATTCAAGTACCGGAATAGGCCTACCTTGAAAATCAGACATTTCCTCAATTTGGTGCTTGAAAAGTCAATTTATAAGTGCTCCTGCTCCCTTATAATTATCTGTGACTAAACTTTAGTTTGTTTCCGGCCACTTCAATTGAAGGGTGTTGCGCTACCCTGTTGCGGTTATTTTGAGGATGACAACATCTAATGCTGGCTTCAACTTGGCTTTCCAATCAAATCCTTCCATTACTAGAGGAACCTGCTTTTTGGTGGCTTTCTCATTATAAAAACAGCGATGGTGAGATTAATACTACCGCTATTCATGGCTTTATTATGTGTGCCTGTGTCGGCCACATAGGCTACAGAAAAATCCCCACACATGCATCCAGTTTATTTAGTCAAGCAAATCCACATTATTCTAGAATGTAATAATAGTTTTAATATCGATGCATTAGCAATGCCTTTTTGACTATTTTTGCCATGGTGGGGGGTTCCATATTAGGTCCTATATGTATAATTACATAAACTATACAATTGTATAACATTGAGGTCCACAATTAAGTGCCTGAAATAATCCTTTAAATTGACTTGCCAGTGTCTGTATGAACCCTACTTCAAGGATGTATTGTCCTAAGCCAATGTTGTTGTATAGGTAGAGTTATGGGCCAATTTGCATATATTCCTCTAAATACACGTAGAACTCCATAAAAATAATTTTAATTTTTGTTTCAAACCATTCTGAAATGTTGATCCCAATACCACACATAAGCCACATTATTTACTAAGAGACCCATAACCTTTATGAAGTTTTGATTTAGCGTTTATGGCCTTCCATGTTCTCTTATCGCAGCTTTATAATCCAACCAGGGAGGTAAAGGTTGGAAAGCTTTCCAGATCCATTATGTTTATGCAACATTAAAAGGTGCAATATGCAGGAATCGCTCTGTCATTTCCTGGTTAAAAAAAATGGAATAGTTTGCCTGATTTCAATTTGGGACAAAACAAACAGTCATTGTGTAATCTAAACCACTGTGAAATGTATTTTCCATAACCAAAAATATAGCATTTTCAGCTATTTGTGTACAAAAACATTTAAGTAAAAAAGACAAAAAAGTAACTTAAGAATGGGAAGCATAGAAATAGCGCATATAGAACCGCTTCTTAGACACTACCACTTCTTAGACATGCTCCAATGAAAATGACAGATCTAGAACTACATTTCTATGTGAATTTGGTCAGGTTGCCATCCAAGTTACATATTAGGCCTACAATCACACAGGAGTCCATGGAAAGCGAATGACCATATCCATGTCAGGATGATTCAATAAAAAGGTAGTAGGCAATATACACTACCACAATGATATAGAACAACCATGTGTAATTTAACTAGGAAATGCACTTTTTCGTAGCTGCTGTTGTTTACACCAAACAAAATTACGATGCTTCTTTCTTAATCAAGTCCAGTGCTTTAATTGTAGAGAGTTTAGCAGTGAGGTCATATTTGATGACAAATTCTGGTAATGTCTTGATCATGTGGGAACATAAAGTTGGGAACCCTGGAATGGCGAGGAGAGGACCATAAATAACATAACACAGGCTCTGTGAGACATCCGGCCACCAGGAAGACAGTCTAGCCTCCAAAACATCTTATCACACAGGACCTCCCAGATATGACACAGTATACATGACCCACTCCGCCTCAAAAACACTGGTCAAAAACACTGACCACCCCAAAACATCCACAGCAGCCAGACCAGACAGATGTGAAGAAGAGAGGGTGCGCGAGAGAGAAAGTATAATAAAAAGCGAGTGAGTGAGAAACAGACGAGAGGGAGAGGTGGAAACTGAGCTGCACTTCCTAACCTCCTGCCAAATGTATGACCATATTAGAGACACATATTTCCCTCAGATTACGCAGACCCACAAAGAATTTGAAAACAAATCCAATTTTGATAAACTCCCATATCTACTGGGTGAAATACTACACAGCAGCAAGATGTGTGACCTGTTGACACAAGAAAAGGGCAACTAGTGAAGAACCATCACCATTGTAAATACAATATGCCATTAATATGGAACTTTTGTAAGTGTAATGTTTACTGTAAATTTTTTATTTCACCTTTGGTTATTATCTATTTCACTTGCTTTGGCAATGTAAACATGTGTTTTTCATGCCAATAAAACCCTTAAATTAAACTGAATTGAGAGAAACAGAGCTAGAAAGAGAGGGAGAGAAACCCGCCCAATAGTCACACAATCATTAAAGGAACTGAATGGTTCTTATTATGGCATCTGACTGAGGCCCAGCTGGCCCAGTATGCCGAGCAGAGGGTCGACTGTAGTTCAGCACAGGGTCTTGTGATCTGAGGTTGGCTTGGGCCTGGGCGGGAGGGAGGGGGCATTTGGGAATGAGTGATGGACCTGGGGGTGAATGCCAAACCCTAAATCGAATCGTAACCCAAGGCTCCTATGAAGTTTATTTACATTTTCACATTGCGCCCATCTTTAAAACATCTTTGTTTAGATGCTTCAAAGCAGCCATCTATATTAACCCCGTCCCGTTCATATCCAAACCCACTCAAATAATATTTTATTAATTGCGTGTTTATTTGTGTGCAAAGGAATTCTATTTTTACTCTTTCGTCAGCCGCCTTTGCAGTTGTGCTGCCGACTACGCTTTGAGGCATTTAGGAGCTTTTAACTCTTTTCACATTGTGTTTCATCCCGCTCCCACATGTTATTCCCTAGCTCATTTGCTAATGTTTATTTGTGTTGATTTAAGCCTTTATTTAAATTAGAGATGTAATTAGATTAGCTGCCAGACATAGCCAGTATGATACGAACCACAGCGGTCGACAGTATCGCATTTCGTACCGGAGGAAGGAGGAGGTTTTTTTTGTCTGTTTACGCTTCAACTCTAAAAGATTTTCAAGACAAATCATTTGAGTGTTTACTCTCGTCAGCACTGCTAGGACTGGCCAACACATTTCATACACAGCAAGACAACGTTGATTATCAGTAGCAACGACTAGCTGACTGTACAAGAGGAAAACACTGGCTACTTCAAGCATCTCACCCCCATTAACATCAAGTCGAGTGGGTTTGAATTCATTTGACCGTCAGTGTGTGGGAAAAAAAACACTGGCAACTACAGTACGAGTAGCACACTCGCTTTCTTTACCCATTTTTTTCCCTCATTTGTGAAAACTAAATAAATAGCCAGATGCAACATCCCGCCGGTTCACTTTCCTGCCGCCTGTGTGCTGCTCTTTTTGATGTGGGCGCCTGGAGTGAAACCTTGTTTGGACAGCCATGGGGTGGAGCTGGCCAGCTTATAACTCTGCCACAGAACACAGGCAGACACAGGGCAGCCCGCAGGGGTCCTCACACTGGGCGGAGGGAGGGAGGGTGTCCGGGGGGGATAGAGGCACACTACTATTACACCCCATCAAGTAAAACAGATCCCAGAGTGTTTCACATAGGAAACACAGAGCACAGAAGAGTGCCACTGAACGAGAGGAAAGAGGGTGGGAAAAAAGAGAGAGATGAGAGAGGGAGGAGAAAGAAGACCACTATCAAAGCCCTCAGACTGTCATTCAGGAAGAGAGCTATGGCAACACAGATTGTTATTGTCCAACTCGTTTAGGGGCAGAATTATGTTTATTACAGTTATCATTATAAACATGCTTTTAAGGGTTTTTAGACACTCCATTAGAGACTGTGGACAATAAAATGCAGTTGCTATCTGTATTTCTAGTGCTACATTACAAGTAGCAAACTAACTGTCTGTCCTCTATATTTCTCTGTACACACACAAGCACTTAAGTGTACGTAATTCCCACTTTTCAATTGCCATAGAAATCAGAGGAAAAATATGCCCTAAGCACTGTTGGCACGAGTTATATATATATATATATACAAGAGGAAAACACTGGCTATATAAATAAAAATCAGTTGTATCAAAAAAGTTGCCTGTCAGAGACGGGGGCTAAGTGCGAAAACACAGACAGGAACAAACCTGACATCTAAAATAATGAGTGTGCTGATTCTGGGGCTGGATGCGTGGTATAGAGCTGGGTAAACAGGGGCTGGGGCTGGATGCGTGGTATAGAGCTGGGTAAACAGGGGCTGGGGCTGGATGTGTGGTATAGAGCTGGGTAATACAGGGGCTGGTTGAGTGGTATAGAGCTGGGTAATACAGGGGCTGGGGCTGGTTGTGTGTTATAGAGCTGGGTAAACAGGGGCTGGTTGCGTGATATAGAGCTGGGTAATACAGGGGCTGGGGCTGGTTGTGTGTTATGGAGCTGGGTGAAGCAGGGGCTGGTTACGTGGTATAGAGCTGGGTAATACAGGGGCTGGTTGCATGGTATAGAGCTGGGTAATACAGGGGCTGGTTGCGTGTTATAGAGCTGGGTG
The DNA here is from genome assembly GCF_023373465.1 of Oncorhynchus keta. Classification (NCBI taxonomy): domain Eukaryota; kingdom Metazoa; phylum Chordata; class Actinopteri; order Salmoniformes; family Salmonidae; genus Oncorhynchus; species Oncorhynchus keta. Next base: position 28,959,858 of record NC_068422.1, read on the forward strand.
AAGCAGGGGCTGGTTGCGTGGTATAGAGCTGGGTGAAGCAGGGGCTGGTTGCGTGGTATAGAGCTGGGTAATACAGGGGCTGGGGCTGGTTTGTGGTATAGAGCTGGGTAATACAGGGGCTGGGGCTGATTGTGTGGTATAGAGCTGGGTAATACAGGGGCTGGTTGCATGGTATAGAGCTGGGTAATACAGGGGCTGGTTGCATGGTATAGAGCTGGGTAATACAGGGGCTGGGGCTGATTGCGTGGTATAGAGCTGGGTAAAACAAGGGCTGGGGCTGCTTGCGTGGTATAGAGCTGGGTAAAACAGGGGATGGGGCTGGTGGCGTGGTATAGAGCTGGGTAATACAGGGGCTGGTTTCATGGTAGAGCTGGGTAATACAGGGGCTGGTTGTGTGGTATAGACCTGGGTAATACAGGGGCTGGTTTCATGGTAGAGCTGGGTAATACAGGGGCTGGTTGCATGGTATAGAGCTGGGTAATGCAGGGGCTGGTTGCATGGTATAGAGCTGGGTAATACAGGGGCTGGTTGCATGGTATAGAGCTGGGTAATACAGGGGCTCGTTGCATGGTATAGAGCTGGGTAATACAGGGGCTGGTTGCGTGGTATAGAGCTGGGTAATACAGGGGAAGGGGCTGATTGCATGGTATAGAGCTGGGTAATACAGGGGCTGGTTGCGTGGTATAGAGCTGGGTAATACAGGGGCTGGTTGCATGGTATAGAGCTGGGTAATACAGGGGCTGGTTGCATGGTATAGAGCTGGGTAATACAGGGGCTGGTTGCGTGGTATAGAGCTGGGTAATACAGGGGCTGGTTGCATGGTATAGAGCTGGGTAATACAGGGGCTGGTTGCGTGGTATAGAGCTGGGTAATACAGGGGCTGGGGCTGGTTGCGTGGTATAGAGCTGGGTAATGCTGGGGCTGGTTGCGTGGTATAGAGCTGGGTAATACAGGGGCTGGGGCTGGTTGCGTGGTATAGAGCTGGGTAATACAGGGGCTGGTTGCATGGTATAGAGCTGGGTAATACAGGGGCTGGTTGCGTGGTATAGAGCTGGGTAATACAGGGGCTGGGGCTGGTTGCATGGTATAGAGCTGGGTAATACTGGGGCTGGGGCTGGTTGCGTGGTATAGAGCTGGGTAATACAGGGGCTGGGGCTGGTTGCGTGGTATAGAGCTGGGTAATACAGGGGCTGGGGCTGGTTGCGTGGTATAGAGCTGGGTAATACAGGGGCTGGGGCTGGTTGCGTGGTATAGAGCTGGGTAATACAGGGGCTGGGGCTGGTTGCATAGTATAGAGCTGGGTAATACAGGGGCTGGGGCTGGTTGCGTGGTATAGAGCTGGGTAATACAGGGGCTGGGGCTGGTTGCGTGGTATAGAGCTGGGTAAAACAGGGGATGGGGCTGGTGGCGTGGTATAGAGCTGGGTAATACAGGGGCTGGGGCTGGTTGCGTGGTATAGAGCGGTGTAAAGCAGAGGCCGGTTGCATGGTATAGAGCTGGGTAATACAGGAGCTTGTTGCATGGTATAGAGCTGGGTAAAGTAGAGGCTGGTTGCATGGTATAGAGCTGGGTAATACAGGGGCTGGTTGCATGGTATAGAGCTGGGTAAAGTAGAGGCTGGTTGCGTGGTATCGAGCTGGGTAATACAGGGGCTGATTGCATGGTATAAAGCTGGGTAAAGCAGGGGCTGGTTGCATGGTATAGAGCTGGGTAAAGCAGAGGCTGGTTGCATGGTATAGAGCTGGGTAAAGCAGAGGCTGGTTGCATGGTATAGAGCTGGGTAATACAGGGGCTGGTTGCACGGTACAGAGCTTGGTAAAGCAGAGGCTGGTTGCACGGTATAGAGCTGGGTAAAGCAGGGGCTGGTTGCATGGTATAGAGCTTGGTAAAGCAGAGGCTGGTTGCATGGTATAGAGCTTGGTAAAGCAGGGGCTGGTTGCACGGTATAGAGCTGGGTAAAGCCGGAGCTGGTTGCAATGATATAGAGCTGGCAAAGCAAGGGCTGTTTGCACGGTACAGAGCTGGCAAAGCAAGGGATGGTTGCACGGTATCGAGCTGGGTAAAGCATGGGCTGGTTGCACGGTATAGAGCTGGGACTGGTGGTTGGTTACTGGTTGTGTGGTATAGAGCCGGGTAGAGCTGGGGCTGAGAGGCTGCGTCGTGGCCTTGTGAGAGAAAACGGGGAACATGCCTAAGTTATTACAGCAGGAAGGCAATCTGTCAAAGCCAGGCTGTTCTGGCATGGCCAATACCACTGGTGAGATCAGAGAGGCAGATTCTGCTTGCAATTACTGCTAAAGGACCTTGGATGCAGGCAGCCTGCTATCAATTATTTCCCTGGCCCCAGACACTTGGAGCTGTCAGGGCCCTACTGTCTTGTGTTTTGTAACAGTACGGAAGAGGCAGAGGGTGAGGGCGAAGAGAGAGGGAGAAGCTGAGTCTCTGTTCTCTGTTCTCTCAGACAGACAGTAAAGATACTGTAGTTGGTGTCGTTAAACGCTGCTATTACGGAAACGCACACTTCAAATTGTTCTGCAAATTGTGCTCTCTTCTTTCTTCTCCCTACGTATTCTCCTGTTGCTCTCCTTTTCTCTTTCTCGCTCCACCCTCCGGCTCACATGATGGAATGAAGGGATTAACACTAGAAGGAGAGAGTGAGGAAAAAAGATTGAGGGAGGTAGAGAGAGAGAGAATGTTCAGGCTGACAGCTCTAACCTGTGTGTTTACAGTGAGCCTTCCAGTCATACGTGTACTCCCTGTCTGCGTCCCAAATGGCACCCCATTCCCCAAACATATAGTGTACTACTTTGACGATACTTTTAACCAGAGCTTTATGGGCCCTGGTATAAAGTAGTGCACTAAATACAGAATAGGGTGCCATTTGGGATGTGTACAGGCAGTGTGCACAGCAGAGGGCCCCTGAGGAAGGACCCAGAAAGGGCACAGGGAACAGCTCTCTGCCCAGTTGCACACTAGTCTTTCATCTTAACAGGTGCTCCGGACCAACAACCATCTGAACCCTCACAGCCATTTGCAACACCAGTAGGACATTTAATCCAACAGATCAAAAGTTTAAAAAAAATATTCACTCCATTTTTTACATTTTGAAATATATCCCAGCTGAACGCCCAGTGCAACTTCCAATTATTTCTAAATGATAATGATGAGGTCATTTATCGATATCCTAATGGGTGGTAAGCGGAATCTGCATATACACCGATTTAGGCATTTATCGGATTGCCTCTGTTCTGTTTCGCCACTCATCCCTCTATCCTTGTGGGATAAAGGAGAGAAGAGGGATAGATGAATCATTTTTCCACAGGATGACAGCTCTTTGGCCCCGTCGGCCACTAACCCATCCCCCGGGGCATGGCCTTGGACCATCCGGCGCAGCAGAGAGCTGCCTCTCTGGCACCAAATGGCAAATCCCCCCTTCTCCCCAGGTCCTGGGACCTTATGTACAGAAACTTACCTTCTTATGGTGAGAAAATGTGCACTAAAGCAATAGCGGAGTTCCATGAAGCTGTCAGAGGAGAGGGAGAAACGTCAATTACCTCTATGGGGTTCGATGTGAAAAATAGGCCTTGAAGGCAAGTGGGTTGGGGGTGTGCATGTGCATGTGTGAGGAGGGGTAAGCAGGGGGTTATTGTCATTTTAAGCTTCTCAAGGTCGGCTAGCTGCCATCTTGAGTGTTTATATTATCTCATTCAGACAGAGTGATGTACTGTAGGTGTGCCCTTGAACTGAGAGATGGTCATGCTATGGTCAACCTAAGGCTTCTAGTTATGCTATGCAATAAAGCATAACCACAACGGACACACGTCCTAATATTTATAGATTTCTTCATTAGATTTTCCTTTTAGATGTGTGTATTGTTGTGAATTGTTAGATACTACTGCACTGTTGGAGCTAGGAACACAAGCATTTAGTTAGATACTACTGCACTGTTGGAGCTAGGAACACAAGCATTTAGTTAGATACTACTGCACTGTTGGAGCTAGGAACACAAGCATTTAGTTAGATACTACTGCACTGTTGGAGCTAGGAACACAAGCATTTAGTTAGATACTACTGCACTGTTGGAGCTAGGAACACAAGCATTTAGTTAGATACTACTGCACTGTTGGAGCTAGGAACACAAGCATTTAGTTAGATACTACTGCACTGTTGGAGCTAGGAACACAAGCATTTAGTTAGATACTACTGCACTGTTGGAGCTAGGAACACAAGCATTTAGTTAGATACTACTGCACTGTTGGAGCTAGGAACACAAGCATTTAGTTAGATACTACTGCACTGTTGGAGCTAGGAACACAAGCATTTAGTTAGATACTACTGCACTGTTGGAGCTAGGAACACAAGCATTTAGTTAGATACTACTGCACTGTTGGAGCTAGGAACACACGCATTTAGTTAGATACTACTGCACTGTTGGAGCTAGGAACACAAGCATTTAGTTAGATACTACTGCACTGTTGGAGCTAGGAACACAAGCATTTCACTACACCCGCAATAACATCTGCTAAATATGGGTATGTGACCAATAAAATGTGATTTGATTTGACTGTTGTTCAGAATCCTATCTAGCATGCTCGGCATCAGGGCACTTTATAGTGAGGTTTTATAATGTTGGAACAAAAGCCATACTTCCCCTTCTGAAGAATAACTTTATCTATTTGCAAAAACATAATTATATGTATTTCTCTTATATTTAAGCAGGGAAGTTACATTAAGATGTACATCTCTTTTTCAAGTGATCCCTGAGGCCCCAAAGTTGTCAAATATTCTCTTTTAAAAGTAGAAAGTGCTGAATAATGTTTCCCAGACTTATGTATTTATTACCAAACATGACAAGTCAAACAAATTGAAATATATTCATCACCGGAACAGAATGAGACACCCAAACTGTTGACGTTGACAAAAAGATGAGCTGCGAAAAGTCAAATTGCCTCTTGACAACCGCCATAGAAAACCTGCTCCACCACACTCCAAACAGGTGAATAGATTCAATTCCCCCTGGCTTCAATATGGATATTCAGGGAATTTTGTTTTCGTCAAGAAAATTTAAGTTTCATCTTAAGCCCTTTGAGTTTCTTTATCGCTCCACTCTTCAATAGGGTTAGTCATGCACAGAGATGGTGCTTCAAACTTTCCAAAGACTTCTCAGTGGAGCAGGGAAAACTCACCCTGTCAGAACCCATTGTGAGAGGTTTACAGCTTAAACCCCTGGTCCTATACATCTCTGACCCCTTTTCCCCCAAACTCTAAACTTTTCCTCAAACATCAAACTCTGGATTATCTTTTGATTTCCTCCTTAGGTGAAAGGAGTTTAAACTCCACAGCTGTTGGGCTTGACAGACAAAGAGGGGAAGGTTGAGGGAGGGGGTGAAGTGTTAAGTCACCATATTTATCAAGACTGGGTTACCTCTCCTGTCAGATCCATTTTTCTTCCACATGCTAATTAGTGATATCTTACACCCCCATCCCCCACCACACCTCCCTCTCAATATCCCTCCATCCCCCTCACCCAGAAGCCCTCTCCTCCCTTCTCCTCTCCATGGCTGGAGGCCTTGCCTTCCTCTCTGGAGGAGAGGTTTGACAAATAAAGGCGAGAGCCCCTATTAGCATGTTAATCCACATCAAACAGCCACGCTACAGCCTCACTCCCCTGGCCTCACTCCCCTGGCCTCACTCCCCTGGCCTACCTCCCTGGCCTACCTCCCTGGCCTCACTCCCCTGGCCTCACTCCCCTGGCCTCACTCCCCTGGCCTCACTCCCATGGCTTACATGTGTCACTTCCTCCTCCAGACCTCCAGACCAAGCTCACACAACAAGAGGTGTTGATCAGTTATTACAAACTTAAAGGGGCAATCTGGGATTGATATATCAATGACAAGTAGTATTTTCTTATTGAAGATTAGAAACATTTTAGTGGTTACATTTCTCCAGCCCCATCCCTCAGCTGTTCACCAAAAATGTGGCGGGCGGACCATTTTGTTATCGTTTGAATCCCAGGTTGCCCCTATAACTGGTTCACATTGTCACCTTAAAGAAAACCTTGAAAAGGGCTTATTGAGATAAAGAGTTTTTAAAGGGGGTATTTGAAAAGAAAAATGGAGGGGCCTCTTAAAAACTTCGGTGGGAGATGAATGAGGAATATGATGTGTCAGTTGAAAGGAAGGTTGATGGAAACATGGCGTGGGTTTGTGGCAGCGGTACAGCAAAGGCAGAGAGAGAGAGAGAGAACGACATCATAATTCATATGTAAAGTCTAACCCTGCCAGTGGGTCCTTTATTGACAACCAAGGCCTTGTATCTGCACTGAAGGCTGTAACTACATCCACATATGTAAGGCTATAAATCCAACTCCAAGAGAGAGCGCTTTGCTTTGGCCACAGGTCTTTTGTGTGGAAAACTACAGCGGGATGGATGCGAGGCTTGAAAAAGAATAAACTTCCAACATATCAAACTGTATGATGTGTGAAACATGTACTTATGGTGGCTTAAAGAAATTATTTACAGTGCATTCGGAAAGTATTCAGACCCCTTGACTTTTTCAAAAATTTGTTACGTTACAGCCGTATTCTAAAATGGATTCAATTATTTGTTTTCAATCTACACACAATACCCCATAATAACAAAGTTTTTTTTTACAATATACATTATTAGTTACACCAGCTCTGTCAGGAGGAATGGGCCAAGATTCACCCAACATATTGTGGGAAGCTTGTGGAAGGCTACCTGAAACGTTTGACCCAAGTAAACAATTTAAAGACAATGCTACCAAATACTAATTGAGTGTATAGAAACTTCTGACCCACTGGGAATGTGATGAAAGAAATAAAAGCTGAAATAAATTATTCTCTCTACTATTATTCTGACATTTCACATTCTTAAAATACAAGTGGTGATCCTAACTGTAATTATTATTGTGGTGATCCTAACAATAATTAAATGTCAAGAATTGTGAAAAACTGAAGAGTTTAAATGTATTTGGCGAAGGTGTATGTAAACGTCTGACTTCAACTGTGTGTGTGTGTGTACATAGAACAACACTAATACCTTATTTACATAAGTATTCAGATCCTTTGCTATGAGACTCGTAATTGATCTCCGGTGCATCCTGTTTCCATTGATCATCCTTGAGATGTTTCTTCAACTTCATTGGAGTCCACCTGTGGTAAATTCAATTGACTGGACATTATTTGGAAAGGCACACACCTGTCTATATAAGGCCCACAGTTGACAGTAAATGTCAGAGCAAGAACCAAACCATGAGGTCGAAAGAATTGTCCATAGAGCTCCGAGACAGGATTGTGTCGAGGTACAGATCTGGGGAACTGTACCAGAAAATGCCTGCAGCATTGAAGGTCCCCAAGAACACAGTGGCAGCCATCATTCTTAAATGGAAGCAGTTTGGAACCACCAAGACTCTTTCTAGAGCTGGCCCAAACTGAGCAATCGGGGGGGAAGGGCCTTGGTCAGGGAGGACACCAAGAACCCAATGGTCACTCTGACAGAGCTCCAGAGTTCCTCTGTGGATATGGGAGAACCTTCCAGAAGGACAACCATGTCTGCAGCACTCCACCAATCAGGCCTTTATGGTAGAGTGGCCAAACGGAAGACACTCCTCGGTAAAAGCCACATAACAGTCCGCTTTGAGTTTGCCAAAAGGCACCTAAAGGACTCTCAGACCATGAGAAACAACATTCTTTGGTCTGATGGAACCAAGATTTAACTCTTTGGCCTGACATCTGGAGGAAACCTGGCACCATCCCTACAGTGAAGCATGGTGGTGGCAGCATCATGCTGTGGGGATGTTTTTCAGTGGCAGGGACTGGGAGGCTAGTCAGGATCGAGGGAAAGATGAACAGAGCAAAGTACAGAGAGATCCTTAATGAAAACCTGCTCCAGAGCGCTCAGGACCTCAGACTGGGGCAAAGGTTCAGCTTCCAACAAGACAACGACCCTAAGCTCATAGCCAAAACAACATAGGAGTGGCTTCGGGACAAATCTCTGAATGTCCTTGAGTGCCCCACTCAGAGCCCGGACTTGAACCCGATCGAACATCTCTGGAGAGACTTGAAAATAGCTGTGCAGCAACACTCTCCATCCCTAACAGTGGTTGAAAGGATCTGCAGAGAATAAATGGGAGAAACTCCCCAAATACAGGTGTGCAAAGCTTGTAGCGTCAAACCCAAGAAGACTCAAGGCTGTAATCGCTGCCAAAGGTGCTTCAACAAAAAGGTCTGAATACTTATGTTTATGTCATATTTCCGTTTTTTTTTAAATATACATTTCTAAACATTTCTACAAATCTGTTTTTGCCTCGTCATTATGGTGTGTAGATTGATGAGTTTTTTTTAAAAATAAGGCTGTAATGTAACAAAATGTGGAAAAAGGGGTCAAAAGGGGGTCAAGGGGTCTGAATACTTTCCGAATGCACTGCACATCATCAAATGAATACCAATTTGACACTCGTGTGAATAACATTTGACAACTAACTATTGGTATAAAACACATATTTACAGTAATTGCATAAACTATGTCCTTCCATATGTCCACAACATTATATAAATCATTTGGCTACGAGTGAAATACTCTGTGTAAATGTATAGAAAACATTTGCACTGACTTTAAACAAATCTCACTCTGTTAAATCTTGCAGGCATTTGATTCCGAGTAGAACTCCAGATAGTGTGAGCAGCCAGGGCACTCATCTCGTTTTCAACCCAATACACATTTCATCCATCCAAATGCATGATGGACTTTCTCACGACACAGACATCAGATACGATAAGAAATAGAATGCTTTATGTCTGGCTTATGCTGACTTAACTTTTTTTTAAACGTCTCCTGTTTCTCCGAGGCTCGCCAGGCACGGCTCAAAGAACGCTCGCATGCAGGAGATCAGAGAAAATGGCCGCCGCTTGGTGGCTCGCCTGCTACCATCAATCACACCCCAAATGGCTTCCCTGACACTCCCACTACTCATTCTGCACCGCGCCTACCTTACGTGACCCCCGTCTTGAAAATAACCTGGGAATCAATTGATGTAGGGTAGGGGAATGGGTTATGAGGGTTGAAATCATTGCCAAATGTTCTCTTTTTAACAATAGAATTTCAAACATCATCTGGCGAGGAGGACCGTCAACATGTTTAAGGTGGACGAGTGTAGCAAGTGAATGAGTCCTCTCATCGATATCACACAGTTGAAAGTGGAAAGCGTTGCGGTCCACCTCCCTCCCTCCTTCTCCACTCTCGTCTCCTCTTTCTCACCCCCTCTCTTCCACTCTCTCTCTCCCTTCCTCCTCTTGCTCTCCTCTCTCCCCTCCTTTCACCCTCTCCTCTTGCCTCCCTCTCCCTCGCTCACCATGTGGAGGCCAGAGACAGATTTACAGCGACTGTCAAAGTCAGGGATGACAGATAAATTAATCTTCTCTTCATGAGTTTACATCCCCGGCATCTGGGCTGCTGATCTGGCCCTAACAAGCACCGGGGTCTGGGAGAGCTGATGTTTTCATGGCCAGAGATGAATTACCCTGTCATGTGAATCTATTTATACTGCCGTTAGGAGAGGGAAGGGTGGGGCCCGGCCCTGTGGCTCTGGACCCAGGACAGACAGACAGAGTGATTTCATGAGTTAAGATCCCCTTGAAGGATGGTGGAATCGGGTTCTGTCAGCCAGGCCGTTCGGCCGTCCGGAACTCCATTTCGGAAGATCTTTGTTGTGGAAGGGGGGGATAGTGCCAATTTGGCAGTCTGTAGACTAGTATTCGGTGGTCCTACTGAGTCCTGTCTCAAGAGTTCGCCACCACCATGGTCCTGAAATGAGAGCAATTCCCTCTTGATTGAAGCCCATTACCCAAATCACATGGCGTGGGTCTGTGACTGTAGAATTTATGTCAATTCCCATTCATCATTTACACACCAGAGTAATGTGGCTCTGTTGGGCCCTGTGGACCAACTCCTTTACCCAACTCAAATAAACCAAAGAGGGTTGTAACGACGTGGGAACCAAAGGCCCTAAATTAGTCTTAATGGACAGACAGGTATATTTTCACAGGGCAAGAGAGAACTTTTATTATTTTCATTCAGGTTTGCTTTTAGGTATGTATTGAACTGATGGTTAGGGCTAAAGAGAAGTAGTAGAGTAGTTGAGATTTAGAATTCTAATGAACGCCATGTTCCAAACCTTCATACGTTCCCCTGAGAATGTACAGAATATTAGAAGGATGTTGTTATTGAAGCAGTGTGGAAGAGAAAATGGCTCTAGCATATGACAATCCTCCGCCTATATGCCAAAACAAACAGTAATATTTTGTGCTAAAATCGTTGACATACAGTATGTATAATAAGACAACATGTTAAGCTCAACCTCTTAAAATAGAGCAACAATTTATATGATGGATACTCCAAACAGCACAAAAGCAATGGACACGGACACGGACATCTTCCAGAGTTGAGCTCTCCTTCAGACAATCTGTTCTGCTGATGAAAGCCAGGCTAGATGACTCTCCCGTTGAGGTACTGTACTGTTTTCTACATCTAGAACTCTGTGCTGTAATTCATCTTAAAATGGATGGCTCTGTCACCTGGACTAACACTTCGCTGAGAGAAGCCATCAATAGTTTTTGTCAGAAACTGCACGCTGCGCGAGACAACTCATCAATCACTATTTACATAAAACAAAGAGCTGCTCTCTGTGTGTGACTGCCAACCAGCCAGTCAGCGACGGAGGGGGCTGCTGCGGAGCTTGTCTCAGATAAAAGGGTCTGTTTCATAACCCCTCTGAGACACTGTGCAGCAGTCAGGGGGCCATGTGATGTCAATCTACCAACTCATCGCTTTTGGATAACTACCAATGAGCCATACATTAATGCATTGGAATGATTACTTCCTTATATAAAGTACAGGGTAGGCTGAGGTTAAAACTACTCATACATTGTAAAAGAAACCAGTGCCAAATTTAGAATGAAATGACAAGATATTCTAATAAGGTGTTGTTTTGAATTATGAAACAAGAATACAAAGGTTATAGTTCAACACACCTATTTCTACAGTACATATACAGTATACATACTGTTGGTGTTAGATTTTCTGTGAACTGCAGTACAAAAAAGGCTTGGCAAAATATTCACCTTCCTAATAAGCACACACACACGCACAAGCTAGGAATTCAATTTGGAAGCCATCATCGCGAGCAGCGAGGAGGACAGGAAAGTCATATTGCTATAATGCTCTGATTATCAATCATCCTGACAGTTTATTGGCGTTATCACTGTACATACCATTAACATGATGTCTGGCCCAGATTGTCAGGCCATGCAGGGGCAAACGCTAAACAGACCAGGATTCAAATGCACATCCCAAACTACTTTCCCACTGCGTCTGAGATTGCATAGGACAGACTACAGTACAACCGACTACGCCACTGACTTTGACTTATAGGACGTACTGTCTGTCAGAACAGGCATCAAGTCAACACAGCCAAGCTGACGAGAACATAGATAGTGTCATTATGTCACGCTAAAGGACATGCAGACGCTTCCTCTGTTTATCACATACCATTATGGGAGTATAGTAGTCAGTCAGGGCAATATAACAGTGTTGACAAATGAGGTAGAGGGATATACTGTGTAGTCAGTCTGTAGTCAGTCAGGGCACTATAAGAGTTTTGACAAATGAGCTAGCTAAAGACAAACCTATTGGTCTTTCCCTTCTCTACCTCATCAGACTTCATTGGAAAAGTGTTTAACACTCAACTGATATGCAAATAAAGCTACTCGTCATGACAAAACGTATTAATACGACCACTGGTGCTATTAAAGTCATTTTTGGTGGCTCTGGGAGACTCGGGCGAGGAATGCAAATTTAAAAGATTGACAGTTTAAAGGTTGTTAATGGACATTTAAATGCTAGCGCTGTTGCCAAGCTGGCGAGCAAGAGCATAAAAAGGACAGAGAAATGTCTCCTTGCAATCTTTAATCAGACAAATGCAGAACAAAACACACCGCTGCTGCTTGCAGAGAGAAGAATAAAATACAGTTTCCAAGAAATAGGTTTTCCCCTCTTCCTGCATTCATACTGTATTAGACAAGCTTGTGTTATTCTTAGTTCCATTCACACACAGACATCGTTCACAAATTAGGTAGTCAAAAATTCAACTAAAATCACATTTCTGACCTTTATGTTCTCATCTTTATGTTAACCTGACTGTCCTATGTATTTTGGGACTAATTTCCATAATGGTTCTCTGTACTGTTGTAACACAACAGCAATCAATGCACAGGTTTACAGTAAGATATTGGTGTGGTCTAACCCTCTGACAAGGTCTTGGTCATAGAAACATAACGGCAGGAATGTCCTTTCTAGTAATTAGATTTCAATGGTCTTGGTATCCTTTACTAGATGGTGAGTGAGCAGCATTCACCACCCTTCTTTACGGTCACTTAAAGAACAAGTGACGTACAGTTCCCGTTCTATGTGGATCTCAAGATTCATCTCAACCGTCTCATTGTGCCAAGGCTCTTGGCACAGAGTTACAATGATCCATCAAATATCTAGTGCTGTCCATCTGCGACAGCGAACAATGTTGTCCTTTCTGTCCGAGACCAGACCCGACAGTCATCCTTCATCACATCCTCTCAATGCGCTCTGTTCACAAAACATTAGGCCTCACGGCCCTCCGCCATTTTAAAATAATTATGATATCATCATCCAATCATCCGTCGTCTTCTGGCGTTTCATGTTCGTGCTGACACGAGCAGCAACATTCTAGCTGGGAGTCAAACACACTGGGTTTGATTGTAGCAGCCGATAAGCAGCTGAACAAACTCAGGGCGCTGTTTAACTTCCAAATCTCTTACACGTGTAGTTAAATGTAAAATGATGTATGGAGCTTAGCCATACAGGCAAGAGGAGATAGAAGTCTGACCCAGTTTGATCATCTCTGCCTGATGCCATTGCTGAGGGTTTTCAGACACATGATGCCTCACGTGGCTCTATTATGCATTGTGTTGAAAGACGGATTCACATGCATGGAAATCATTTAGCTATTTTTTCATTCCTCCAAAAATTAATGCTGTGTAGACTGATATGACTGAACAAATGAAGTAACATTTGTCACTGGGGATGTATTATTACCCCAAATATACAATATGCCACAATACTCTAAGAATGTATGGTTAAAAACATTGTTTTAGTGTTTTACTGACCAATTTCAAGAAATACCAGCTGTATCAGGAGTATAAAATATTGGGCTTGATAATTCACACTTGTGACAGAGAGAGAACTCATTGCTGTCATCCATAGAGGATGGACAAGAAAACAACATGACAGGAACACAAGATACTCCTAGTCATTTCCTGATTAGAATGAATCCCCCTCTGGCCACAAATCAAAGCTCATCAATTGTCTAGTAACACGGTCAGGCAGCGTGAATGCTGAATCAGTGACTGTGGGTCACATTTAATGAAACCAGGGCTATTTATCAGATAATAATAATGTAATTAAACTTTTACAGTGATCTCACTAAATATGAGGTAAAGTGCCATTTAAAAAGGAGCGTTGTTACTTTTCAGCTGTAAAACTCTTCCACAACGGTGCGGTTGAACACCAGCCTGAATATGTGAACTATACACCAGCCTTTCTCTACTAAGGTTGTGGGGCCTGTCAGCTAGGCCTGAGCTCTCTAGTCCTCCTCCCCATGTACAGTAGCTCTCATTAATCCCCCTGCACAAAACAGAACATTAATACAGTGTCTGAGCCCACAAAGAGAAACAGGGGACTAGGTTAGAATGAAACGCCACACATTATAGAAGCCATTATCTTCAGCCGCCAGTCTCATTGTAAATTAGAACGAATGAGAGAGAAGGCTGGTAATCTTGGACTAATAGGAGGAATGAGAAGAGTTGAGAGACTGGGTCCGATTAGTTCTTTTTTTTCCACTTTCTCACTCGCTCTGTCTTTGTTTGTGCAAGCGTGTGTGCGTTTGTATGTGTGTCTCTCGCTCTCTTCTATTACTGACAAACAGTAATGGATTTGTAGAATGAGTGATGGACTGAGAAGTATTCATAGTTCATATTGTCGCTGAAGGAGATCTGCCACAGGGGGGGACTATAGGAACAAAAGCAGACTGCTTCAGCTTTGACAATTAACCTAAAATGTTCAGAAGGTCTGAATTTTTTTCTTTTTTTAAAGAGACCAGACCAGACAGAAGGACTCCATCTCGCCTCTGAAAATAAAGCAGCTTTCGTATTGAGAGACTCATTATTGACATATACAGACTGATTGTTCCGTGGGAGAGATAGTCCCTCCTTTTATTAAAGTGACCTGTGTGTTATAGCCTTTCTTAATCTTTAAACCAGGGAGCTAAACTCAACTGGCATCAGTCAAACAGCCCAGTGAAAATAACCAGCGTGTTACAAATCTGATTACTCAATCTGCAGTCAATCAATGGAAAGAAAATCCCTTCAGCTCCTCTGACTGCAGCGCTGCAGAACATCATCCACCACATCCGTCCATCCATCAGCACAGAGGTTGCCACTAGGTCATCTGTCCTCCATGGTTCCAATATAAAACTCATTCATAGCATCCGTCCGCTGAAACCATTATCAACAGAAAATGGCCAAAACAGGTTGGGATCTGTGGGGATATTGAGAGTTTCCTTATGGGATATCAAGTAATGATCCAATTCATCTCTTTGAAACATGTTAATCTTATTCTGAATCATGAATCATATACTTAAGGACGTTCTGGTCATCAAAGTGATTCAAAATATTATTTGTTTGCAGCTTCAATTCATTTCATGTGACATTTAATGGGACTGTGGAGTTCCTCATGATGCTCATCTCATCAAATAACAAAAAATCATCTACGCCACAGAAAATAAAAAACATAAAAAACCTTTGAAGCCTCTCCTATCGCCTTCCCTCATGAGAAATTTGGCCATCCCAATCCATCCAACCCCCTTCCTTCGCTTCCGGATATTCTTTTCAATCCCCAACACCTCGAGCATCCTTCGTTGGTTTTACAACTTCAAAAACACACCTCATGAAATAGTCAGGAGGTCTGTCTGACATGTGTCCCCCTGCCCCGATGGCATGCCAACACCAAAGGGCAGCATTGATTTTCTGTTGGGCTGGCTCGGGATTAGCTCTCTTCAGGGATTAGCTGCCTGCGCACGGCCTCGGGGTTCGCGATAAAACTAATAATTAATTTAAACAGCTACTCGGGCCCTACGCTGGAAGGATACACGCTCACGGCGAGAGGGGGCTCTGTGTGTGTGTGTGTGTGTGTGTGTGTGTGTGTGTGTGTGTGTGTGTGTGTGTGTGTGTGTGTGTGTGTGTGTGTGTGCACAGTTATTAGAATATTCGAATATCCGAACAGACGCTAGTATTCGAATATTTGTGTATTCTTTTTTTGTGATGAAAAACAATTACCGGCTTATTTTAACACTGAAAAAGCTTTTTCGAAATGTAATTAAAATGTCCATGTGACATACAAGGATATACCATGACATTTCAAATGATTCATGTAATAAAACAACAAACTTTTCAATGTAGTTTTTATGATGGGTGCCCCATAAAAAGGCCGTCAGCCAACACTGTTGGCCAACCAAAGCGACAAAGAGGCTCAATGTGTAGTAAGTGGAGTGAGAATTCACCAATGCAATGCAAGATGGAGTAAATGTATGGAATTAAAAGTTTGGAAACTGGGAAGGAGTAGGCTATAACGAGGTTGGCTGTTGTTTTATCTGAATGGGGTTGGGAGAGAAAGCACGGCATGTAGCCTCAATTAGCCTAGTTAACTCTAGCTAGCTTCTCTAGGCTACTCCAGTCAAGACAGACAGTGTTATATGGGATGATAAATAACATTGTGGCTGCTACAAGTTAGCTAGTCTTTGCTGTAGCTGAGTTGCCTTGGCGAACATTACATACTCTCTATATCTCTGTCTGCTCGTCTCACTCCAATCTCTCTCACACACACACACACACACACACACACACACACACACACACACACACACACACACACACACACACACACACACACACACACAATGGTTCAGGGGCGTCAACTGGGTATGAAGTCGCCAGCGTAACACCTACGCTTAATTTGAGCCAGATACTGCCGGAACAGGATCCTGCACCTCTCTGTTTTGGACTGTTTTGTTGTGGAACCTACTTGGCCGGATCCGGTATGTCTTGTGGCATGAAAAGTAATTGAAACTATTTTTTTTTTTAAATATAAAAATCTGAATAAAAGTTAATTCGTGTTGCCTATTTGTTAATTCTCCTGTCCCCCTCCACCCCAATTGTTTTTTTAAAGTTGATTTTCAGCCCGGGCCTGATATTTTAAGACTTTATGGTTTGTGCAACAATGTAACCTATGTTTGAGACGCGTGGCCATGGCTGTGTAAGAAGCGTACCTCTAACTATCACAGAACTAGAATGAGATTCACTTTCTATGATCTCTTTCCCTTGCTCTGCTCTGATCGACATGAGCCTGCAACTCTCATCTCTCCAGCAACTCTCATCTCTCCAGCAACTCTCATCTCTCCAGCGTTGCACTTCATCATTTATTTCCTTACAAAATCATAGTTCTAGAGGAGCTACAGCACCAGGAATGGTTCTGGAGGAGCTGCAGCACCAAGAATGGTTCTGGAGGAGCTGCAGCACCAGGAATGGTTCTGGAGGAGCTGCAGCACCAGGAATGGTTCTGGAGGAGCTGCAGCATCAGGAATGGTTCTGGAGGAGCTGCAGCACCAGGAATGGTTCTGGAGGAGCTGCAGCACCAGGAATGGTACTGGAGGAGCTGCAGCACCAGGAATGGTTCTGGAGGAGCTGCAGCACCAAGAATGGTTCTGGAGGAGCTGCAGCACCAGGAATGGTTCTAGAGGAGCTGCAGCACCAGGAATGTTTCCGGAGGAGCTGCAGCACCAGGAATGGTACTGGAGGAGCTGCAGCACCAGGAATGGTACTGGAGGAGCTGCAGCAGCAGGAATGGTACTGGAGGAGCTGCAGCAGCAGGAATGGTTCTGGAGGAGCTGCAGCACCAGGAATGGTACTGGAGGAGCTGCAGCACCAGGAATGGTACTGGAGGAGCTGCAGCACCATGAATGGTTCTGGAGGAGCTGCAGCACCAGGAATGGTTCTGGAGGAGCTGCAGCACCATAAATGGTTCTGGAGGAGCTGCAGCACCAGGAATGGTTCTGGAGGAGCTTCAGCACCAGGAATGGTACTGGAGGAGCTGCAGCACCAGGAATGGTACTGGAGGAGCTGCAGCAGCAGGAATGGTTCTGGAGGAGCTGCAGCAGCAGGAATGGTTCTAGAGGAGCTGCAGCACCAGGAATGGTTCTAGAGGAGCTGCAGCACCATGAATGGTTCTAGAGGAGCTGCAGCACCATGAATGGTTCTGGAGGAGCTGCAGCACCAGGAATGGTTCTGGAGGAGCTGCAGCACCATGAATGGTTCTGGAGGAGCTGCAGCACCAGGAATGGTTCTGGAGGAGCTGCAGCACCAGGAATGGTTCTGGAGGAGCTGCAGCACCATGAATGGTTCTGGAGGAGCTGCAGCACCAGGAATGGTTCTGGAGGAGCTGCAGCACCAGGAATGGTACTGGAGGAGCTGCAGCAGCAGGAATGGTTCTGGAGGAGCTGCAGCACCAGGAATGGTTCTAGAGGAGCTGCAGCACCAGGGGTGGTTCTAGAGGAGCTGCAGCACCAGGAATGGTTCTAGAGGAGCTGCAGCACCATGAATGGTTCTGGAGGAGCTGCAGCACCAGGAATGGTTCTGGAGGAGCTGCAGCACCATGAATGGTTCTGGAGGAGCTGCAGCACCAGGAATGGTTCTGGAGGAGCTGCAGCACCAGGAATGGTACTGGAGGAGCTGCAGCACCAGGAATGGTACTGGAGGAGCTGCAGCAGCAGGAATGGTTCTGGAGGAGCTGCAGCACCAGGAATGGTTCTAGAGGAGCTGCAGCACCAGGGGTGGTTCTAGAGGAGCTGCAGCACCAGGAATGGTTCTAGAGGAGCTGCAGCACCAGGAATGGTTCTAGAGGAGCTGCAGCACTAGGAATGGCTCTAGAGGAGCTGCAGCACCAGGAATGGTTCTGGAGGAGCTGCAGCACCCCTGATGAATTGAAATACACTTGCAAAGTTATAGAATTACTGCCGTCTGTTCAGAAAGAAATGAAATAATTCAGAATAGCCTACTACACCATGAGAAGGCCTAGAATTTAGCCACTTTTAAAAAATAGCCTCGCCGTGGATGTAGCCCAATAACAAGCCATAGCATACAGTCGGGAACATGTGGCAAATCTGTCAGGGAGTAAGCAGCATGTAGACAAAAAAAAACAGGCCTTTCGCAGTAAATCAAATTCAATCGCGGGAAAACACAGGTTGGAAAGCAAATGACGCTAATCTGTCTGCTGTAGGCTACCAAAACCTTTGATCAACATCCAAATATAGTTTTACCCAGTAAAACAAGAGAGAGAGAGAGAGAGAGAGAGAGAGAGAGAGAGAGAGAGAGAGAGAGAGAGAGAGAGAGACTTTTGGCACGAACGCATCAGCCATCACCAGAGAGTAAGCTGCCCATCGTTGGGTGAGTCAGTGAAACTGGAAATCATTTTTAGGACTATAATTTCCTCCTCATATTGCAGTCTTCACACACCTAGGTGATTGATGAATTCAAGACAAGGTCATTTTTATTGATCGCAGATTCTCAGTTTGTCAGTGTCAAAGTAGCCTGTCATTTCCATCATTTGTGAGGTATTAAAAAAGATTCAGCCAAAGTCTCCAGGCAAGTAAAATGACTGTATGAAATGCGTTTTATAAAAGTCTAAATATTTCCCGGAAGCTAGGTTACTAAAAACGTACCCCATGTGTGCAACTTCTGTAAGTGCCTGTACTGCTCTATTCTACTACGTAAATACAATGATAATGCTTTATTACAGGGGATTTCCTTTCTCTGTAGTACCTCAGAGCTCCCCAGGTCACTGCTCATGTTTTGTTCCAGCACCTTTGTGCCGATTTACAAATCAAGCACTTCTTAACAACAACTTAAAATAGGCTACTAAAATCATTCCAATCCCGATTAAAAAGGCAAATGCAGTTTAGCGGTATTATGTATGACATCTGTTTGTAGAATTTTAAGTCCCCTATTGATTGAGGTGAATGAAGCTACAACAACAAGGTGATAATGGCTGAAGTCAATTTTGCTTGTTTTTGCTGTGTAGTAATGCAGTAAATGACCTTCAATTTGATAACAATTCCTTGGCGCCAGCATCTCTCCCTCGCCCAGCAGTGCTCAGGTTAAAAAAGTAAGTCAAAAAATAAATAGAACGGTATTTCCAAAATTCATGATACTATTAGAAAAGGGAAATTCTTTCAAACCCCCATACCTAGCGTGTGTGTGTGTGTGTGTGTGTGTGTGTGTGTGTGTGTGTGTGTGTGTGTGTGTGTGTGTGTGTGTGTGTTTGCGTGCGTGTGTGTGTGTGTGTGTGTGTGTGTGAGACTAGATGACTGGTACCTGGCGGAAAGGAAGGAAGAGGGATTCGTCTCTGTATCATGTTTGACAATAACAGCAACGATGTCACTAAAGTTACAATGTCGATTGTTGAATTACATTTACCACACATCACTGAAAAGACAGATTTACATCCATAATTCTGGTTTATTACAGTTTACTTACACAAGTTAATAATGTATCCATTGGTACAAAACACAGAGGTAGATGAGATAACTGAACATAACAATTCAACTCAGCCTGACCTAAGCCTATTGGCCTTCTGCTTGTCTTGATTGACAGCCATGTCAAAAGCCAATTAGGATTGATGGGGTGGTGCTTAACAGGCATGGGCAGCATAAACAGGCTGCTTTGTTCAGACTCACACAGTGTTTGAAACTAAACACAAGGTTGGGACCGTGTATTGAGTCCATTGATATAGAGATAGCTGCTAGCTAAAACTGTCTGGAGAAGACGCTGAAGAACTGAACAGCCATGTTGTTCTATCAGACTGAGGCCTTACCAGAGGACAGAAGGCCTATTCACACACGTATAGAGAAGAGCTCCGTCATAGACCACAGTCTACTGTACCAGTCTGTAAACGAACTGTATTCCCAGTTGATTGACGCGTGCAGTAACATAATACAAGACTCCCCATCAAAATCCATCAGTTTCAGCTGGAGATATCAGATATCATGATCCATGGAATGACCATGAGGACAAATATTTAGATTTGTTTTTAATCAAATGGTAATTATTCTGTTATGTTCTGTTAGTGTGAATGCATGTCTTGTGAAAGGAGCAGCCAATCTGACCAACTAAAGTAACCATCTGCTGTAGTTGAGAGGGTAAAAATGTCTACTCTTCTCTCACATGTATGGATCCAACTGCCATGCTAAAATATGCAACCAACTCGAGGTGAAACGGCCCAAACTAACCAACAGCTGTATTGGCCTACTGTATACCCCAGTCCTCCTCAGCCCTGTGAAATCTCTTCTCTCTCTACCTCTCTGCCAACCTGCCTTCCTGTTTTCCAAAACATAGGAAGGTAAAGGGATTTATCTACACTTCTCTTTCTCCGGACTTCTCTATTCTCTCTCTCTCATCTCCTTCTCCAACTCCTTCATCTGACTGACACACAAACGGCTGGTTAGATCACAAGTCTGTTCTGCACACCCTGTTGAGCCTGTCTGCAACATACACTGGATTATTCTCCTGAGGATCCTGTGCCCCCTCTAGCTATCTTCTTCCTCATCCTCCTCCTCCTCCATTGTTTGTTGTATGTTTTGAAGCCTCTCAGTATAGAAGCAGGGTTCTGACTGCTGAGGACCCCAGAGTCCCAGCACCAGACAGTAGTAGAACAGAAAGGACTGTTCTCTTTGCCCGGAGTACAAACACTCTTCCACCACCCCCACCGTCGAGGGAAAACTTTCTAAACGGTACCAAACGTCTGGGCAGACGAAGAGGAGAGCGGCTCAGAGGGATGTAGGTCTACAGTCCGTTGTTGATATAGTTAGTGTCAGCCACTGATACACAGAGTTCACAGAGAAACCGTCTCAGTGGTGATCAGAGTCTATGTACATACCCTAATAGGCTAAATATATCTATGAAGGGAAAACAAAAATCGACAGGACCCCAAAATGGACACCCAGTTTTACAAGGAGAGTTTTCTAGAACTGAAATCACATGTCAGGTGCCTAGATATGGAACATGCCGTTTCTTATCTCATGTGGCTCAGTAAAGCCAAAATGGATGAAGCAACTTACAGGCCACTGATGTATTGCAGCCTGACCATATATTTAAAAAAAAAAAAAAAATTGCAGTCTGATGCATGTCATATGTAACTATAAATGGCATCTTTAGACTTTTATTCTGGGTCATTCCTATAACTGCATTGTTTTATGGAGAATGGTTCTCTATGCTGTTGAAATGAAGCGAGTAACAATAAACAGCTAAAAAGGTTAACAATTGAGAGAGAGAGAGAGAGAAAAAAAGAGAGAAAGAAAGAAAGAGAAAGAGAGAAAGAGAAAGAGAAAGAGAGAAAGAGAAAGAGAAAGAGAGAAGAGAGAGAGAGAGAGAGAGAGAGAGAGAGAGAGAGAGAGAGAAAGAAAGAAAGAAAGAAAGAAAGAAAGAAAGAAAGAAAGAAAGAAAAAAGAAAGAAAGAAAGAAAGAAAGAAAGAAAGAAAGAAAGAAAGAAAGAAAGAAAGAGAGAGAAATAGAGAGAAATAGAGAGAAAGGGAAAGAGAGAAAGAGAGAAAGAAAGAGAAAGAGAGAGAGAGAATGAGAGAAAGAAAGAGAAAGAGAGAGAGAGAGAGAGAGAAAGAAAGAAAGAAAGAAAGAAAGAAAGAAAGAAAGAAAGAAAGAAAGAAAGAAAGAAAGAAAGAAAGAAAGAAAGAAAAAGAGAGAGAAAGAGAGAGAAATAGAGAGAAAGGGAAAGAGAGAAAGAGAGAAAGAAAGAGAAAGAGAGAGAGAGACAGAGAGAGAAAGAGAAAGAGAGAGACAGAGAGAGGCTTGTGAGTGTAATGTTTACTGTACATTTTTTTAGTGTTTATTATCTACTTCACTTGCTTTGGCAATGTAAACATATTTCCCATGCCAATAACGCCCCCTATATTGAATTGAAAATTGAATTGAGAGAGAGAGAGCGAGAGAGAGAAGGAAGGAGGAGGAGGAAAGGGGGGATATTCCTTCTCTATAAACCATCCTGTCTGGCTATCCACTATCAGGTACTGGGGAGTAGAGGAGTGGGGAGGAAGGTGGCTGAGAGGAGAGGACAGTCGGGGGCTTTTATAAGCCAAAGCTGTGAAAGATGTGAGTTTATCTGAAATGGAAACGGGAAATGTGTTACAGCTGTGTTGAGAATGTGGCGCAGCTGTCCTGAGACAGAAATGGTTTAAATCCTTCTAACTGGGGTGAGGTAGAAGGAGAAGAAAAATATAAAAATACAAAACCGTCACCAAACTCTCAGGCTGTGAGGTTTGAGTTTGCAAAGCAAGCGAATTAGACGGTCTGCTGTAGTGTATCACTCCGCGGGTGGTAAACCACTGTTAAACATGCTTCACTACGCTGAGGTTCAAAGGTTATTATTATAGGCAGCGTTTATTGCGGAGATGTAACAGAAAGTATTTTCTAATAATGGAGGCCCCAAGGCCTACTACTGCTAAGTCTATAATGACAGGGTTCCCCATGCAGTTTAATGTTGGTGCGATTTATCCTTTCCACTGTCAACATTTGTCATGTGGCCCTCACTCATAAAGATCCCCCCCACACACACACACACACACACACACACACACACACACACACACACACACACACACACACACACACACACACACACACACACACACACACACACACACAATTCAAAGCATGGTGAGAGCTACAATCATCCTCATCCCCTTGGCTAGGTAGACCTCATGTATCTGTCTTCACTTTTCAAGCCCTCCGCTCTCCAGGAGAGAACGGTGGGTGATGGATTGAGAGCCATGGAGTTGAGAGCAACCATATTGCCCAGACAGGCAAAACAAGGAAAGTAGGAAACTGCTTTCTTCCGCTTCCAGGTGGCTCTATAACCTTTTTTCTCTCTGTTTGAGATGTGTCCGGGAAGTAGAAGAAATATGTCTGCCTTCTCCTCCCCACCCCGCCCTCTGAGATCTAATCCGTTCCATGCTTCCCAGTTGCTTACATCATTAAGTGGTTTTACTCGACTTGTTTACTCTACTTCATCTCCACTGATCTGAAATAACTGAACAGGTGAAAGTTGCATCTGCCATATTCATCTGTGTAATATTGCCTTCACCTCACCTGTACAGATGAATGAGAGGTGAAGAGCGGGAGCCACGTTAAACTATTGGCATGTGCCCTCAGCTTCACACTATTCTAGTAGCCATGTTATTGACAGCTCAGTGCCAGCTCTAATCATATCCCTTGTAGTGCTCGTTTTAAAAAAAACATATCCTCAAATCAAAACTAGACTACGCATTAGCGCACCACAAATTCCATACTTACTAAACATGTCACTAATAAATAATATATCCCCCCCCCCAAAAAAACATCTTATTTACATGGTTTTACTACAATATTTGTGGGTTAGTCTTAAAGTATTTAATATGTGTTTAAATATGTAGGAGAATCAAGATCTTAGCATTAGAAAGTACCTACAGTACTAGTTTATGCAATATTCACAGACTGCAATGGCTGGGGCGTTTAGGGCTTTGAAAATAAGTAAGACGTATGGGCAATTTGTTTTTAACTTGTCAGAAAAGAAAAGGGGAGTATGTCCGCTGCTGGCCTCATCAGGTCATCCCATAAAGATCCATCACTCAGCATTGTTCTCTGCTAAAACTCTAAGGAAACATATTGTAGATTTTAAGAGCCTTTTTATTCCACCAGACTGTGTACTAAAACTAATTGGATTTGTGTCAATGGAAAAAATATCTCCCTCCCTCCCTGGGAAGGGCTTTGAACTCAATAGCTCTGACAGGGAAGAGAACGAAGGGCACATGAGGGAGTATGAAGGAGTGGGAC